>NC_056729.1:765681894-765904414 GCF_019279795.1 Protopterus annectens
CGGAGTACTACAGGGGTCCATCCTTGGCCCAATGCTGTTTAATATCTTTATCAATAACTTTCACTCTGCTATTCCTAATGCCAAAATCATCCAATATGCAGATGACTCTATACTTGTCTGCTCTGCCTCTAACCTCCCTGAACTCCTATCTAAAACTCAGACTGCCTTCTCAACTTCTGCAATTTGGATGTGCCAAAATCACCTTTCTCTCAATGCTAACAAATCTAAAATACTACTATCCACCCCCTCAAAATCTTTCTCTTTTGATACAAATTCCTTCCAAGTTTTTAGCCAAAGCAACTCTCCAATTGAAGTTGTTCCCTTTGCCAAACTACTCGGTGTAACTACAGACAAACACCTCAAGTTCGCCATCCATACTCAGCAAAATATAAAGAAACAACACCAAAAACTAGGTATGCTATACAGGAACAACCACTTCCTCTCTACGTCTACCAGGCATACTCTGGCCTCCTCTTACCTCCTTTCCTCCCTTCTGTATGACACCCCACTACTAACTAACCTATCCTCTTCCATCACTTCCAAACATGAAAGCTGTTATAACAAAATTTCTAAATTTGCCACCAAAGCCAAACATTCCACTCATCACTATGTTACCATCCAATTTCTCAACTGGTTAGACTTTACAAATTCACAAATTACTTGGACTTCCTCCAGCTCAATACAGCACATGGACTAATATTTAATCCAACCAAATGCCCCGACCTAACTAACATCCTTCCCCCATACACCCCAAATGGAACTCTCAGATCGGAACACCAAAACTTAATTACTGTCCACAAACCTAAATGTCCTGCTGGGCAACTTCTCCTCTCCTTCTCCTTAGGTAGAAATGGAACTCTCTCCCTTCCACACTAAGGACAATGTCAAACACCTTCAGAACTCAGCTTTACACTTACCTCTCCTCCAAATGGAAATGTAACTGCATTCTCCCTACATAGAACTCTTTAACAAAAGCCCCTAGGAGGGTAACCTCCTGAGTTCCTAAGCACCTTATAGCTGGCTATAACCTTCTATAGCTAATTACCATATGATCTCTCACACTATATTTGTACTTGTACTTTTATTTTTATTGGACTGCTGTCTTTACTGTAATCTGTTTCATGGAGCATTTCTCCCCAGGCCTCCACTGAAAATGGGCTCTCTGGGCCCAGTGGACTTCCTTGGTAATCAAACTGGAAATAAATAAATAATAAAATATATGAATAGCACCACCACCACAGATACATGACTATGATTCATAGATTCATAGGTAGGTACTAGGCTATTGGCCCAAGGGCCTATATAAGTCTATCCAAAAAGATACCCTGACTTTCGCCACCCAAGAAAATTATTTTCCTGTGCTCCTGTCGAGCAGAGCCACAGAAGTGATCCCCGAGGTGAATTTTCTATCTCCCATCCAATCATCAAGATTTTTCATGAAGAGTGCAAATGAGGAGCTTTGTTTGACATAGATAGGTTGCTTGTTCCAGAGTATGGGAAGTCTGATAGCATTAGATTGCATTTTAAGGGGTTAAATTATCAGTGAATGCCTATCTATGATAGTGGTAGAGTGCACTTTTAAGGGGTTACATCATCAGTATATGCTGAGAAGATAATGTTTGGTAGGAGTTTTTGACATAGCTGTCAACTCACATCCTGATGTAGTACTGTCTCCTGACTGAGAGTTGAATGAAGAGACACACATACATACACACACACACACACACACACACACACACACACACACACACACACACACACACACACACACACTGTGTCAAGCTGACTGCTGTGAGATTAGAACCTCTTCTTATCTAGTTACACAAGCTATAGAACACAGAACTTTACACTAGAGCCACCACACAAATCTGCATTTAATACTGTCAGAGTGCATGTTATAGAGGATGACATCATCAATGAATGCAGCAAAGATAATGTTGGCAGGACTGTCTGACATAGCTGTGGACTCATATTCTGGTGTAAAATAGTCTGCAGACTGATATTTAAATGAAGAGGCATAGACACACAAGTCAATTTCTGTGAGATTAAAAACCCTACCTATCTGGTTACACAAGATGTTGACATAGTACTTAATGCTAGCGCCACTTCCCAAGTCTTTCTTTATCATTCTCAGAGAGCACTTTATAGAGCATGGCATCAATAGTGTATGGAGAGAAGAAGATCTTGGGAAGAGTGTGTGATACAGATGCAAGCTCACATCCCAGTGTAAAAGTTTCTCCAGCTTGATAGTTGAATAAAGAGGCATGCACACACCACACACACACACACACACACACACACACACACACACACACACACACACACACACACACACACACGCACACACGCACACACGCACACACACACATGCACACACACACACACACACACGCGTGCGTGCGCGCGTACACACACACACACACACACACACACACACACACACACACACACACACACACACACTCAGATTGACTGTTGTGAGATTAGAACCCCTACCTATCTAATTACACAAGCTAGAGAGCACAGTAGTTAATGCTTGTGTCACTGCAGAAGTCTGTTTTTAATGTTGTCACAGTGCACTTTTTAGAAGATGCCATCATCATAGTATGCTGAGAAGAGGATGTTGTGAGGACTGTATTAAATTGCTGTGGAGTCATGTATCAGTAGTGTAATCTGAATGTTACTTGACTGAGGGCAGCAGGACCTGGACTCATGCTCTTCTGACCACACACACACACACACACACACACACACACACACACACACACACACACACACACACACACACATGCACACACGCACATTCAGACATAGACACACACACACACACACACACACACACACATGAATTGCTGTGAGATTAGAACACCTACATATCTAATTACAAAACTACAGAACACAGTACTTAATGCTTGCATCACTTCCAAAGTCTGACTTTAATAGTGTTACAGTGCACCTTATAGAGAATGACCTCATCATAGTGCTGTGGGTAACATATACTGTTAGTGACACTTATTTGGAGAACCAGGACTTGTAATAAAACTATGTGAGCACAATTTGTAAAAGTGCATATAAATATATCCCGGGCCCCTAGGTGAAAAAAGCTGTCATGAATGCATATTGCAGAAGTGACACAGAGTTGTACCTGTCTATCAGGATGTTGTGTTGATCACACACACACACACACACACACACACACACACACACACACACACACACACACACAAACACACACATTTTGGAAATGGTAGTAGTGCAGTGATGGAATTAGGTGTCTTCATAATCAGGTGATACTATGATCACATTAATAGAAGCTACTGGCAATATCAATGGGATATGTTCATGGATGATCAATGTCCAGTTTCACCATAAGCCCATATCAAATGTAAAAATGCAGTTATGCTCTGTAATAATTCTGGAGTCTGTTTGACACTGGCCAAGGCCCTGATATATCATTTGGAAGTGCATTGCTGCAGGGCACACATGAATAACCTAAAGTAGGTATTCACTGAAGCACACACATCACTGCCTTCTCTTGTGTTTATGAATGCATGTCCATGTATTGGAGGATTACAACACAGTAACCAGAGTTAGTCATGCTAGACACCTCTTCACAAAGTGCATTGCCTAGAAGCTGATTTGCATGGATGATGGCAAGGTATTAGCTCATGTGTGATTCGAATTTCAGGAATTCAACTTGGACTTCTGAAGTAGCAGGGTCCAGTGGTGCTCATTGCCAAATTATGTGCAAATAGGGACATAGAGTAACTGACTTGATTGGAGTTAACTGCAAAATACATCTGTTTGTCGTTAATGTTTCATGTGTCAGCCTTGCAAGATATGTTATTGAAGAAATTGTTGTCAGGTAGTATGTTGTGCATGTTGTAGTCTCTTTTCAGTGTTTGGGCCAAAGTTTTATTACATAAATAACCATCAGTCTTGCCCTCTCCATTTGGGTAATGTTAAGCTCTGAGCAAATGCGGTTCACTGCTTAAAGAAAACACTGAAAATTTAATGTATGGCTTCCTTCACACAAACTGGCTGAAAAGTGGTGCCTGGCTGTCATCACTCTAGGCACTACTGATTATGGAAAATAAACCTGCTGCCTAGCTTCCTCTGTGGCACAGAGTGTAAAAGCAGTGAGCTTCTAGTCAGAGTGCAGGTGAACCAGGGTTTCAATTCAGATGATTTTATTTTTTTTACAAATGGTGTCAGGATGTCATTAGCTAACTAAATGTGATCATGACTGCAAATGTGACTGTCGATGTTACACTAAACTATGTGTCTTCCCCAAACATACTTTTCAACTGCCCAGATATTTGCCTCATATTTTGGTCTGTTCCTTATACAATTTGCGATTTTCTGGAAAATCATTGAAGACTGATATCACTAAATAATGACAGACATTTGAGTTTCAGACTTCATATCCTTTACAAAAATGTATACTAACACAAATCCTGTTATTCTAGCAACTTTCTAAGTTTATGAGAGCAATATTTAAAATCTGTGCCTATTTTGGGTCTTTGTCCACCATAATTTTAGGTTTTGTTTGGATTTCTTCCACTAAGAGGTTGAGAACTATGTCCCCCAATTGTATAAGTAATGCCTACTTCAATACACTTCTGCAACTAGTAGCTGTTTTGCACGCCTCACTGCAAATCACCATTTAATTGTGTGTATAGCTTGCAACAAATGACAAGGTGTGGTACAGCTTTTGAAATGATAAGTATGACTCAGCAGATATGCTAACTATTTGTGTAGGGCTGCATATCCTGAAAAGTGTGTGCAGCATGCTTCTTCACAGTAAGGATAGTTTCCATATCATATTAGATGAACATTTCATCCATCATCACATACACGTGAAATAAGGGAACCCTACGACAGATTTTGTAACTTTGCACATCACATGGACAATGATCCCTCATTGAATCAAGGTAACATGTTTGTATTATCCATCAGCAGAGCCACATCAGTACACAGAAAACATGATATGAACAGTACATCTATCAGCCTAACAGATACACACCCATAAAGAGGGATGCGAGTGAAGGGGTGCATAGAGGAGAAATGAACATACACATAACAATGATTTGCCTAATGAAACATTCATGGACATGTTTTTGGTCTGTTCTCATTATTAAGCTGCCATGCTTTACAGCATGAAGTGACTGACACAGGGGTACAGAAGGGTTAGGAGAGGGACAACAGGCTTATGACAAGCAGAACAAGATTGGATAAATATGTCATAGTTGTGGGAATGATTTCCATGAGAACACATAAATGTGGCAAATGTTAACATCTGGGTGATTATACATATAATAGACATACAACATCACAATAAGAAATGATGCAAGTTGCATGTAGAATCAAACCCTTGATATATCTTTGGTCAAAGGATTTATACCAACACTCCACATAGGAAGTTACAATTTTGTACAGCAAAGTAACTGTTTCAAAGCCATAGCTTTACTCTCTCTTAGATCTGCATTCATATAGTGCAGCATGTTTAAGCACCTTTGCGCAGGCATAACCAGACTAGTGCAGCTGATGGCAAAAACACACCAGGTTTTGGCGTAGGACATAAGCAGCCATTCACCACTGGTGCACTGTGCCAAACTCTGCACAAATGCAGAGGGCAAAATGTGACATTTCTTTATAGTCATTTCTAGCCACATGTGCTGTGTGTGATTCTATTTTTTGACCAGATTAAATGTGTGAAATCTAGTTGATAGGAAAGTGGTGAAACTTGGAGGACAAACAGAGGCAAGAACAAAGAGGAGACAAATTTACGGGAGTGAACTAAGAAAAAAAAACATAGATATCCACTTCTTCAATACAGTAATGTGTACATGTAGGCAATATTTGATGAATTTGGACTGTCATCACAACACAGATGTATGACAACAACACGGTGATGTATAGCAAATCAAGTGTGTTGAGAAGATGCATATGCCAAGTGGAAAGCTATTTATGGGGCTTTTTTTTTTTTTGCATTTCAAAAAGAGAAGAATGTTGGGAAAGAGATATAGGAAAGTGGTGATAAGGTAGGAAGGGTATGTGAGAAAGCAGGTACAAGCAAACAGGACATACAAGACAGACACAGGGATGGAAATGGACACAAAAGGTTAGGGGACACCATGATTGGGGATACATAGATGATATCAGAGGCACATACCCATCAAGCATGGGGACAGTGAGAATCTAGTCCTCACCCGCAGAATTGTCATCACTGTCCCCTTCCTCAGTTCACTGTGAAACTGCTTGAAGTGGGAATCTCTTTTCTATTTTAATGTGCAGCCTTTCCAGGTGGCTGATCCAGGCACCAAGGCCAATCTCTATTAGATCATTCACCATCATTGACAGCTTCTAGTAGATGACATAATCACTGCCTCCACCAATACTCCCAGAGGGTACCACTGCACCAGCAGCTGGGACAATATTACCTGACATGGATGGGCCAGGTAGTGTAGGGGTTGTGGAGGCAGTACTACCAGGTTGCATCCGAGAAGTGCTGGGTATTGGTGTGGTAGCCGGCGGAGTGTTAGTAGGTTGATCTGTAGCACTTTGCTTGTTGTCAGAAAGGTATGTCACCAGAATGGTGTGATTCTGAGTAACCCCTCCACCCAAAAAAGAGAGAGTGAGACAGAAATGAGGGGTGAAGTGAGACAAAAAAGAAAATTGAATATTCGAACCATGAGATGTCACATTCATGCTTTACTACAATAACGTTTTTATTATTATAGTATCTATAGAGCGTTCACAATCCCAATACTTGTTGATTGTGAATCTATAGGTTATTTGTGAGAACTGAACACACACAATCTGTATTAACTATTACACCTGCCTAATACAATTACGAAGAGCTACAGAAGAAAATGCACATGCTTACTGTTACAGTTAAGATATGCATGCTATACTTAATACTGTTCTATGGAATCACAATATATTTAGTACAATCAGGGTCAGTTGTGCTACAGACATACCACTTGCCTCTCTGAATCACTCCATCTTCTCAGCATGTGCTTTCCAAGACTTGAAAGCACTATGCATATGAGTCCTGGCCATCTACAGCATTCCATATAATTTCTAGGTGCTTGGTCTGTATACTTACACAACAAGCAGAGGGTCAGAAACTCATCCAGCCACTAATTGAGTTGTGCATGCTCATGTCTCTTAAGGTCACTGTAGTAGTGACTATACTGTTCTCCCTGAGTGGTATGCCAGTTGCACTAGAGACAGCCTTAGCTAGGCTGTTCCAAGCCTCAACCTTGTACTGAGACATGATATTGCCCCCTGCAGCAGTCTATAGCTGTAATGTTTCATTTCTCTGTTTCCGGAATTTGGCACTATCCTTCCCATCTACTGCCATGTCTGCAAAGGTCCTCCAAAACAGTTACAATGGTTTCCCACAAATATGTGGCATCATATTTTACAGCCAGTGCACAAACATGCACAACCCTGCCAACCACATTTCTGCAATGGTAAGTAAAGAGAAACCTGCCAAACAAAGAGGAAAGGATATTGTGAAACAGCAAGAAAGATTAGACATTGGGCATTGACTTATGGCTTTTTAAGCCATGCATTTGGAGAGATCAGTTGGTTCTCTTTGGCCAAACCCATGAGTTCCCTGAGCCTCGTCTTGAGGTTTAGGACATATGCCACCACAGACTCCTTGTGGGATTCACATTCACCCTCCCACTCATCAGGAATCAAATCTAGAGGTCCCATCACGTTATGGCCATTCAGCCACTCAAAGGGAGAAAAACCTGTGGATTCTTGGGGAATCTCTCTGTAATCAAACATCAGATGGGGCAAATTATTTGTCCCACTCCCTCTTAAACTGGTCTGCAATTGCCCGTAGCATGGTCTTTAGTGTAGAGTTTAAACTTCTGCAAGATCATTAGTCTGGAGATGGTAAGGGGTGGTCTTTAGGTGCTTCACCCCAGAGTGCTTCCACAGACAAGCCAGCAGGTCTGACATGAAATTGGCACCTCTGTCAGTCAGCATTTCTTTTGGGAAGTATAGCCTGCTGGACATCTCTAACAAAGCATCTGCCAACTTTTCTGCCTCGATGGAGGACAGAACCACCTCCTCAGTGTATCTTGTAGCATAATCTACTACCGCTCAGATATACTTCTTTCCTGTGGAACTTAAAGTATCCAGAGTCCCCACAATATCCATAGCTACCCTCTGAAATGGCTTCTCAATCACAGGCAAAAGCACCAAAGGAGCTTTGACCTTGTCTCTTGCCTTGCCTACCTTTTGGCACTACTCACAGGTCCAGCTGTACCCTGTTGCATCTTTCAAAATCCCAGGCCAATAAAAGTTCTGCATAACATGTCTCTTTGTATAATTTATGCCCATATGACCTGCAAAGGGAATGTCATGGGCTCTGGGTAGAAGTGCCAGGTGGTAGGCTCTGGGCACTACCCACTGCTGTATTCTCTCACTTTCTAGGCCTCCCTCAGGGGTCCACTCTCTATACAGTAACTCTTTGTCACGGTATACAGATTCTCCTTTTCCTTGACAATCAGGTGCCTCCCTGGCTACCTCCCTCAAGCTTTATAATGGATGGTCTGAGAGCTGAGCCTGTCTCAACTCTCTCTTTGTAACCCTTCCAAGCTCCCCTTCCACAGGAGGTCTGGTATCCTCTGAGAGCAGTGCTTCACAGTCAGCCTGGATACTACTACTGATCTCTGTCTTTCCACTCACTCTGTCCCAGGGAACATCAGTACCCACCAGCAGCTGTGGCTCATCTTCAGTCTCACTATTACAAGGTAGCTCCTTCTCTGAAGTAACCACCTCACCAGTGCTGGCTTCAACTTTGCAGTCTGTCTGGGTCCCCCCAGGCTACCAGAGCCACATGCTTGTCTCCAAGTTTCTGTGTAATTGCATGCACACAGGGTACAACATTATGAAAATCATTCCCTATTAGGACATCTGCAGGGATATCCTCAATCACACCTACTTGCTTGCTTCCTTTCCCACCCTCCCAGTCAAGGTGAACCCTGGCCAAAGGTATTTGGAATGGGGTCCCTCCTAAAGCTCTGACTGGAGTAGTCTGGCCAAGCAAGTACTGCTCCTCTTTAAGCATTGCAGGCTTCACAATGCTTATGTCAGAGGCTGTGTCTCTCTTAGCAGTGGCCTATTTCCCATCTACTAATATAGGATATAACCTCTTGTGGTAGTTTGGTACCCTTGTTGCCTCCAGACAACTTACTGCTAGCATTCTGTTATTCCCACTAACTAGATCACCCAACTTTTGTTCCCCACCTTGCCTCCATGGACATCTATGTGTTACATGGCTCCACTGTTTCCATATAAAACATTTAACCTTTGATTCTGGCCGTGTACATAAGCTATCAGCTTCCCCTGTTACTGGTGGACTCTGTTGGGGGCAGTTTAGGCTGCTGACCATGGGTTTCCTTACAACCATGTGCAGCACTGGTTATCTCTTTACTGTGCAGTGATGCCCTGCTTGCTAGGTATAGGTATCCCTTTTTCTCCAACTCATATGTGGTATTGCATTTTCTATCTGCAAACCAGATTCTCATTTCTTCAGGCAAAGTGCTAAGGGCTTGTTCTCTCAACAAAATGTCTGTTAGCCCTTCAAAAGTGGTGACCTGACACCCATTCACCCACCTATAAAAATAAGTGCTTAGTTCAGCAATTTATTCAAACACACTTTCATCTGCCTTGCGCCAGTGCTCTCAAAATGTTTTATATAAGCTTAATGTGATAACTTAAAACATTCCAATAAACAATTTTGTAGCTGTATTATAAATTAGGCAATCAGTATCAGACAATTTAGAAACAGCAGTTACAGCTTTACCATGGAGTAAGGGATTCAGGAACAGTGGCCAGAGTACCTGGTCAGCATTATACTCTTTACATACCCTTTCAAACATATGAATAAAACTGTCAAAATTATCATTCTCTGTAAATTGTACAAGAAATTTACCATTTATTGCTTCTGAGGTTTAATTACTCCCTTCCCATCACCTCCATGACCCTGGTGAAGAATCAACATCTTCTTTTCATGTTGCATCTGCCTCTCATTTTTTTCAGCTTCCAGATATCTCAGTCTCTCTCCTGCTTCTAATTCCAATTGTTTCTCCTGCCGCAGTCACCATGGATTCTAGTTCCAACATTTGCAATCCAGCTCACATCTCTTTAACTCCAGACAGATTTTAAATTCTTCTGAGGCTAGGTTGAATTGTCCATTTTCTGAGAGTTGTACATCTCCCAAGGCTAGTCTGGTTGTCCTCCTGGTTGCTGGTCTGTGATGCAGCTGTGGTTAAGGCTGCAATCATTACTGCTTTAGTCAGGCTGGCATGCCCCAGTCCTTTGGCTTGGCACTTCTCAGCCAACTGAGTCCTTGTCAGCTTGCCATAGTCCTCTGCCGACATTGCTGCCTGCTGCCCCTGACTAAGCTAGCAAAAATATAAATACAACTATTGTGATATAAAACTATGAATGTCTAACATGTGGCTGCTTGAGAGTACAAACACCTTCTTTAGTGACCATTGTTTACAGGATACAGGAGTTCAGTATTCCACCACTGAATCCCAGTATGTGATGTGGTGATCCCACCACTGCCACCAATAATGTGGTGACCACCACTGGACCAGTAATCAAGGAGATCCAATCTTCACCACTGGCACCAGTAGGGGATGTACACTGGGAGGTTTGCAAGCACACACACAGTATTTCCAGATGCAGCTATCTGCACCAACTGCAATTTCCCTTAACAGCACACAGAAACCACAGTCAATCTGGGGCTTTTTCCCCTCTTTCTCTAGATCCCCAATAAGACTCCGCACTGGCACAGCTATACAGTTGAGATCTTAGCTGGGTGACCAAACCAAGACCTACCAGCACTCTCTCTGTCCAACCAGTGCTTTGTGTCCCTGCCCAAGTTCCTGACACAGACACACACTCTTTGAGGTTTGATTTACACATGCACATACACCTGGGCGAAGCTGGTACAGATTTACTAGCTATGCCCCCTTCTGCCCGGACTGTCAGGTAGTTACCACTGCCACCAGTCAACTCCTTATTAGCTCCTTTAATGTCCATAACAAAGGCTGTCCAATCTTACTGTGTAATATTAATATTAATACAAAAGGTGGTTTGACCAAGAGCAAGGTTATTAGGAGTGGCCCACACAGTGCCACCAAATAAACATGCAAGTACTCTCAAAACTTAAATATCTCTACACAGACCACAATGAAAGGTTTAAATATATTTAATAATTAACAATAAAAGAACAAGAAAATGCTTAGTATATATTCACAGTGACATCACAGTTCAAAACCACGGGAAATATTTAAAACATCATTGCAGGACAGTCTCAAATAAATAAAGAAAAATATCTCAACTAAGCTTCATTATACTCCTGACTGTATCTAAGACAATTACTATAACCTAGAAACTTACTTCATTAGACCAAGGCAGATGTGGTGAATGGTTCTTGTCAGGACACTCTGTCTCTCTAAGAGACTTTTTAAATTAATATCTCAAATATTACTGCTGTGAGAACTTGCAGAATGACATAATTTCTTGTCATCTGACTCTAGCTCCCAGATAAAACCCCCACTATTAGAAGCTAACAGTATTTAGCATCTGCCTGTAAAAATACATAGACCTCAGATCTTTGGTAGATGCTGGAAGTCATAAATCAATTACATTCCTCCACATTTCAAGACTAGTCGTTATTTCTCCATAAGGACAATACAGAAAGCTTTTCAGCAAAGACTCTGTTTCTCTAGCTTACTGAAAACTGAAGATACCATATTTTATTGTGTAACCATAAAGTAATTTAATTTTAGCTATTTTTCTGAAGTTAACCCCCTGTATTCCAGTTTTTACTCTTAAAATGCATACATTTAAACAGTTACAATAGTGCATGTACTTTTCTGTTCTATTCCAGTATGGCACACTGTGGCTATATTTCAAACAGCACTTTGCAAAATCCTTTTCAGCATACACTTCTGTACCAGCAGTTTGATATATACATGACATACAATTGTAATATATTTGTAACACAAGCATCTTATATAAATCATGTTGATATTTGCAAATGACATATAATTAATTACAAAATTCCAGATAACTGTGCTGGCAGTGTACTGCTTTGTCACACTTTGATCTCAATGTTCATGCAATCTTTGGCACCAAAGACTTCAGGGAAATGTGCTACGGGGTAGAACTCCTGCATCGTTCTAGCTTTGTCCTTGGAGGTAGGGGGGAAATATATATAGTTGGGATCTGTACAGATCCCAATGGCACTTTCTGCCAAAGCAGAACTCATCGAACATACTTAAGCAAAAGTGCTGTTCACTGAAGCAGCACTTTTGGTTAAGTATGCTGGTTGTGCCAGTCGCACTACTGTGTGGTTAAGGGAGAATTTGCTTTTTCCCACTGTAGTGCAACTTTGGAGTGAGAATATAAAAGTAAGGGGGGTGTGCAGGGGGCATAAGAGAAGATTTATTTATTTATTTATTTTTAGAACGCAATTTAACAAAAGTGCTTTTTGGGGGGGGGGGGGGACGCGCTTTCGTTAAAGTGCATTCGGTTATTGTGGATTCAGACTATTGAACTTTTGTTCAATAGTCCTAGATCCATATAGTTACTGGCATGCTGTACTATAACATTCAGAAACTTATGTAGAATCCTGGATGCTGATGTCTGTGTGATCCAGAGCATGTCCCCTGTGGGACACTGGAAGGTTCCTGTAACTAATATTCTAAGTGTTTCACATACCTTGGTCTCTGCAGGTACTGGTTCCATTCAGTCTGTCCTTGCTCTCAGATGATGATGACAGACATTGTAGAGTTCATGGAGTGTATCTCTATCCACCCTGTAGCGCTCTATTATTTCTACCTCATGCAGACCATGAAAAGTTAAACGGGGTCTAAATATCCTTCACCTCTTTGCCGGTCTATCAGCAGCAGCAACATAGACTTGAGCCTGTTGCACATATACATGCTGAACAGCAACAACAGACCCAACAGTCTTTCCCTCCAGACTAATTTCTGTGGTTCTATTACAGTAGGTTTTGGAGCACAAAGCAGAAGGCTGCACAAAGTGTACATGATTGCTTTATAGCTTGTTGAATAGTTCTGCCATCTTGGATTGTTGATTAGCACACAATTCCACTGCTTATGGAGTAATTAGCATCTACTGTGTTTACCGTGTTTGCACAACTCTACACATCATGTAGAGCCACTTACTGAATACAGAATGGCATGCTATCATGCAAACTGTTTCAGCAACCCATGTAGGGTTTATTGGATCCTGCCCATTGTTTTTTTATGTGTTTTGAGTATTCAACAGCTTGCACATATATATAAATATTTTTTTCCTTCAATACACAGGAATGCATACAGAATAAGAAACTTGGAAAAAATATGAACTCACAGACCAGAAGAAAATTCCAGTGCCAAACAAATTATTTTTATAATGATAGGACTTTACAGTGGGACACGGTTTAAACTATTCAGGCTTTATCGATCTTGAAACATTATGATATAGTTGGACTTTTATTATGCAAAACCAAATCAAATGACAAACCCTCCAACAATCAAAACAATATATTTCGAATTAAAAGTATTTGATTGTATAAACAGTCAATAAATTATTTCAAAAAACAAAATGAATTTCCTTAATTTAATTTACTGTTTAATCCAAGAGGAAATGAGTTGTTGTTGACAATGGGGGACCTGAATGCACCTACTGGGAAAGACAGAGTAGGATATGTGGACTGCCTGGGTTCAAATGGGTGGGACAACAGGAATAAATAAGGAGAGGCCATTTTAGACTTCTATCTGGAAAATGGCATGAGTGTGGCCAGCAACAGGAACAATTGCAAAATAAGATAGAACAGTGGCCAACATGTAACTCAGGTAGACTTCCTCCTAGTAAGTTAAGAGCACTGTTGAAGAATGAGTGATTACAAAATCATCCTAATAAAACTGTCAGCCTACAGCATAACCCACTGGTTACCACAATCAGTTGCAAACAGTGGACAGAGAAGGCCTTGAGGTCAACAGAAACTAGTCTGAAGACCTGGAATTTGACTGGAGAGAAAGCACAAGAATTTTAGGGAATAATCAAGGCTCCAGCACCAAATGGAAAAGATGAAATAGGTAGAATTGAAGACGAATAGCAGCACCTCAAAACAGAATGTGTGAGGACTATGGAATTGATATGTGGCTGAGCCAGGTAAGGAAATAAGGTACATGTAGACAGCTGGTGGTGGAATGCAAAAGTCCAGGAAGTTATTAAAAGAAAGAAGTGCAGGAAAAAGTAGAAGCTAGAAAGGACAGTCCAGGCAAGTAAGAGATACTGGCTGGCTAACAAAGATGCTAAGAGAGCAGTTGCCAAAGTGAATAGCAAGTTATCAGAGACACTTTGCCAGCTTGTGGAAAGTGACATTAGATGGCACAAAGAAACTCTTGTCAGTTTGATAGGCAACGACAGGAAGATAAAGAAGATAGTCATCAGACATCCATCATAAGGGACACAGAGGGGTCCACAGTGGGAGTAGGTGTGCATCAGAGGTCAGTTATGAGCCCACTGCTGTTAATATTGGTGATGGGCTACATAGGTCAGAGGGGACAGATCAACAAAGTTGCTGTATGCAGATAATGTGGCATCATAAGCAAGCTCTGGACAAGAAACTCAGCAATGGATGTCAGAATGGAATGCAAAGCTAAAGGCACATAGAATGAAACAGGAAATAAGACAGTTGTAATGCAACAGAGGGGGAATCAGAATGAGAATTGAGATAGAAATAAATGGTAGAACAAGTTAACAGATTCAACTACCTGGGAATATGGTGAAGGAGAAGGAAGGTCTAAATGAGGAGATCAGAGCTAGAATTAGAGGGGGCTGCAACCAAATGACACAGAGAGTCAGGGGTAGTGTATAACAGAAGAATGTGGACACTAAAAAAGTAAGGTGAACAAAACAGTTGTGTGACCAGTACTACTGTATGGTTCAGAAACCTGGGCAGTGAAAGCAGTGCAGCTGAAGACACTACAGGTGATGGAGTTGAAGTGCCCAAGACTGACAGTAGGATGCACATTGTGGGGCAGATATATAAATTAGGACATCTGATCAGAAGCCCAAGTAGCTCCAATTACAGAGAAGATCAAAAAGAACAGAATATGGTGTTTTAAGCCCATGTACAGAAAAGCAAAATACAATGTGGTGAAGAAAATGTGGGGCAGACAGGAAGAAAGCAAGAGGAAACAGCGGCTTCTACCAAAGAATTGGATGGATTGTGTGAGAAAACACCTGCAGCAGTCAAGAATGATTGTCAAAGAAGGTAGGACAGTGGTATTAAATCAAGAGAGATGATGACAGTGGATATGACATCCTAAACACTTGCAGACAATGGGAAAATGGTTGAATGATGATGATGATGATGATGATGATGATGACGATGATTATGATGATGATGATGATCACAGTAGGCTGATTTCAAAACTACTCTGTCTTCCTATTCAGCTATCACAATGTTTTATAGCTGGATGCCATTACTACACCTATAGCTATGACTTTTAACTGTAATAATGATCAGAAGGAATTTTTGATCTGAAGCCATGTCAAGTAACTTACAAGTATTTTGAATCTTGTCTTTTGGCACTTTTTCTCTTCTACTTAACCACTTTCTCAATACAGACATACCCACTTCATGTGGTATGACAGAATAAAGTGATTTCATATCACTTATGCTAAACTGATTTCACTAACTTTCTCTGCCACCTCAACATGACTATATGTCCCTGTGTAATGTATCCTGTCATGTATACATATAAATAAATGTATATATCTGACCTGCACCCTTTTGAATTCTGGGCATTCTTTTTCTTCCTTTTGTAACATCAGTTTTCAGGAAGTCAATGTTTCATAGTAGAACCATGAGAGAGTTCAAATGGAAAGGTCACATAGACATGAAACATGGGCATTTCTGTAATGCATATGGGGTATAACAACATTGGCAGGGTGACAAGTATTCTGCTTCTGGATCCTTTTAAAATGACTATTTTATATAGATATATATATATATATATATATATATATATATATATATATATATATACACACACCACTTTTCATACGAAACATTTGATTTTGTTTATAATTGTACCTAGGAGGGTTGCTATAGGAATGCACTAGCAGTTGAAACAGAAGGAAGTAGGAAGGGTACTAACAGGGAAATAAAAAACACGTGACAAGTCTTTTTCAAAGACATGAAGAGTTGTCTCATAGATAACAGAATTGTACTAAATAGATGTTATGGAATTCACTAATGCTAGTTAGAATCTATTCAATCATGACCTTATGACATGGAAGTTGGTGTTAAGGATGATGCACGTATGGGGTAGATGAGGTAAAGTTAGTCATAGAAAAAGGGGAATGCTCACTGAGCATGAAGGCAGACCATGAACCGTAGATAAATAACACAATGCAAGAAAAACAGAATACAGTAATAATCTCCAGTAGACTGTGTATGAATCAAGATTTACCCATTACTAGCATGGTTTACCTTTGTCGGTTAAGTCTGAGCAAATTGCAACCAAATGTCAGCAGTAGTGGGTGAATCATGTTTCAGCAATTGTCTGTCAATGACTACTGGTATTATATAGCAGAATAAGTAAAAATGTGTATTACCTTCATAAAACAACAATGGGTTTATTTTTGAACCAACAGATGCATCCATACATACCAGAAAGTGATGACACCCACTCCAACAGACTAAGCATACACAAATCTTTGTACATATGCACCAAAGAGACTAACTGATAATTTGTACCACTGATAGTGTAATATTAGGCAAAGCTGACTACATTTCTTGCAAAATGAGAGCTATAGATCTCATTTCCCTTTAATTTGTCTGAACATGAAAATGTTTTTCTTAAATTTATTTTCATGTTTTTACATTAGCGGACTGGAGTTCCGCTGTGGCAATCCCTAACAGGGAAAAGCCGAAAGACAACAACAACAACAACCATTGATATTTTAATGTAGACAGCTAGTTCAAGTGTCTTTAAGTGTCTGGTAAACTGATGTTTTATTGTGATGGCAATTGCAGTTTGTCACCATCAAAATGACTTCAGGCTAGATTCAATAAAGCCTACATTATGTGTACACTAATTATAAATGATATGTATTCAAGAACATCCCTACCATATTTTTTTGGGCCTTCTAGTCACTCAGAAAGATTACACTAAGTGTACATGTAGTCTACACTTTGTGGTAACCTTTATGAATCCCTGTCAATATTTGAAGCTGCAAGAATATCAGTAGGAATACTAAAATTAGGAGGAAGAAGGTGTGAGTTATGCCTGTGTTGTCTGTTCGCTCAGAATGGTGTACACTTAGTGTAGGCATTCTTGAATCCTAGGTTCTGTTTAGACAATCAAACTGAACAGAGGGCTATTTTTAGAAGTGGCATATAGTACTCTGATTATACAAGATCAGCTTGTGAAAGATATATGCAAAATTCCCAAGAATGCCACTGAGAGGGCTGCCTCATTCACCTCTGACCTTTGTTGTTGTTTGTCTTTCGACTTTTTCCCAGTCAGGGGTTGCCACAGTGGAACTCTGGTCCGCTAATGATTGGCAGTCGATTTTTACAAAACGCCGGGGTACCAGCTCGATGCCCAACCTTCAACAAAGGCGCGCCCATTTACGCACACATGTCTTTCGAATGCTACCCAACCGTGGGGAGGACATGCAGACTCCACACAGAAGGCCCTCCCAAGCCAAGCCGAGAATCGAATGGGAGAACCTCTTGCTGGAAGGTAACAATGCTACTGCCATACCAATTCACCTCTGACTTTTACCAGTGCCTAAATAGTTGGAATGATATAGTCTTCAGGGGAGCTGAAACTCTTCTCAGCACTATGTTTCCTCATATATGAAAGGATTTTCAATGTGAGTGATGTGTTAAGACATGGAGTGGGTATGGGACATATTCCATTGCAATGGGAGGGGGTAGGGTTGGGGAAATCAGTTTTGAGTTTGTCAAAAAATATGAATGGAATAATTACACAGACGATAGAGCCCTGAGAGATGACCCATATACACCTATATGGGCCACATATTGCAATGAATTGTCATATGACCATCATAAGTCTGACATCATATGGTAAACTCAGGAATAAACCTTTCTGTTTTAACTAGGAATAAACCTCTCTGTTTTAACTCCCATATTAATCAGTTGTATAACAAATGAAGGAAAATAATATAAGACCACACTGAAAGATGCCTTCAAGGAACTTAATTACACTATTAGAAAATGTAAAGCAGAATGTGAGCTTATAGTTGCCACAGATACCAAATGAAACTACAAGTCTTGCTTTATCAATGTCAGAAAATTAAGGAATGATGTCCAGCAATGCACTGAGCTCATCCATAATAATTTCATACACTCTGATCCCAAGCATATCACCACTATATTAGCCGACAAATAACTTTACTTGCCCTACCCACATTGTTGTCAAAACTATCCCTCAGAATTTGGTTTATCCACAATTAATTTTGGAAAACATCTATGAATTTCAGTCAAAAGCTAAAAATAATACATCCATGAGACCAGACAATATATTAGGTTGCATTCTCATCAGTGTTAAGTATCCACTATCTGTGCATCTTCATAACTGTTCAACCTCAGACTGACTCTCTACAGGGTTTGTGCCTGATAACTAGGGAATAGCCACTGTGACTCCCCTACACAAGATGCCCCCCTACCAACTCATGTAGGTACAGACCCATCACCACACCAGGTTTATATATAAGGCCATGGAATGTACCATAATAAAACTCATTTATTCGGGCATAAACAACTTAACTAAGTCTGTCTTTGTGAAGGGAACAACCTGCCTCATGAATCTTTTATATGCTTTCTTGAAAATGTTAGAGAGGCTGTATACAGTGGTCATGCCATGCACACCACTTATTTTGACCTGACCAAGGTGTTTTATGTTCCTAAGCTAGAATTATTGAAAAATTTAGCAAATGTAATGCAAATTCCTTCTTTGTTCATTGGATTGTAAACTGGCTATCCAACACATCCCAGGTTCTGCTGATACGCTTTCTAAATGTAAAATGTAATGACTTGGGTATCACAGGGAAGAGTGCCAGTCCCTTGCCTGTTTGGCATTTATTTTGCAGACATCCAAGCCAATATCCCAAACGTATGGGCTACCAAGTTTACTGATGATTGCAAAGCTGGGTACTGTTATCTGTCATAATCTATTGGTGCTGAACAGCTCCATCAAGAAAAGAAATGTGTGTACCTGATGTACTGAAAATGGTCTAAAGCAACATGCAAAAAAGTGCCACATAGCATTCAACAATAAATGTACTTCCACTTCATAATCTACAAATGGTCTTTCTTTTGAGACTGAGATGGTCATAAGGAACCTGGCTGCTTATTTGGACAGATGTCTGTCATTCAGTCATGATGTTTCCACCATAATCAGGAAATTGTTCTGTTATGTCCAGTTAATTACTAAAGGAGTATCTCTAAGAGCCAAAGAAGTCATCCTGTTCTTGTATTCTTCCCTTATCAAAACCATCATCAAGTACAATGTCCCCTCGGTATGTATAAATTCAAACATATCACTCAAGTGGAAAGGATCCAAGTATTTCTAACCAAGAAAAGTAATGGCCTTGAATCCTTCAACTATCTTTAAAGGTTAGCACAGCCTTATTTTATGTAGTAGCCTACTGGATGTTCTGTTGTGACTTGTGGTTACCATTTCAATCCGTGAAGGTCACAATTCAATATGGCCTTCTATATAGTTGCAAAAAAAAAAAACACTGCCTCTACAAACCTGCATCAAAATACAAACAAGAGGAGGGCTTCCTAACACAGTTTACTCACAGTCTATGGAATTAGTTGGCACTACATGTCTAGCAAGGTATTTCCTTGGATATCTTTAGAGTAAGTCTTGATAACTGAGTTGGTAGACACAAATTTAACCCAGGGTTATCAAATATGGCTCTACTCAATTTAGAATGTGAATTCTAATAGGTACATGAAAAGGATGGCTCCAGTATAAGGTAGGGCACAGGAAGAATACGGTGTCAGGTTACAGTTGCTCAAGGCTCCCAAAAAGACATGGACCTGTCATACAGAGGAAATAAAACATGCATCACAGCACAACATTCACCGAAATAAAAGAAATATGTCTGATGTGGTCTGTCAGGTCAGGGCCTGCACTTACATACATACAAACATACATACATAAAAATATTTCCAGCATGGGCATTAATGCCCTTCTAGCTTGCCAATATACCAAAACACTTGTCTCCATAAGTGTCCAGGCTGTTCTTAAAAGTATCTAAACTAGCACTTGCTTTAATGTAATTTGATCGTCTGTTCCATGCATCAGCTGCTCTCTCAGAGAACCAGTTAGAACACTTTTCATTCCTATAGAATCTTCTGCATAGGTTGTCTGATGATTCTCTAGTACTTTTTGATAACCCCAAACATTCCCAGAGGTAGCTGTTTCTAAATGCCCTATATACCCAAATAAGATTTCCTCTTACTTATCTGTAAGAGACACTGTACAAGTTCAGATATTTTAGTCTTTCATAATAACTTACATTTTCAAATCCATGGATGCCTTGGTATATTTCCTTTGTACTCTTTCTAGTTTACTTATGCTTGTTCTGTTACAAGGTTTCCATATTGTTATTCCATACTCAAGTTTAGGTCTAATGCAACTACCAAAGACTTCACCATTTCTGATTTCCTAGACTTTATAAATCTTTTTATACAACCTATAGTTCGATAACTACCATTAACCAATTAGCTGATATGATTAGAAAAACGCATAGCTGAATCTACCCATATACCCAGGTCCTTAAATGAGTCAAAAGTTTCAATCACTGTTTGCTGTACTAAATAGTCACCTTTCAGTTTATGTCTCCCAAATCTCATATGCTTAGTTTTTGATGGATTTATCAGCATATTATTCTCCTGTGGCCAAATTCTCAATTTAGTCAGTTCTTTTACAGACATGCCTTATCTGTAACACATGCAATCAGTTTACCCAATGTCAGGTCATCTGTATATAGACTGTAGAGCACCTCAGATGAAAAAGTTAGGTCTGAAAGATACAATTTAAACAAGTAAGTGCCTAGGACAGAGTCCTTTGGGACATCCTGACTGTAACCAGGAATTTCACCTGTCCAGTTGCTGTATCATACTTGCCATATCATATTTGTAAGCCATGCCGCTATCCATCTTATCAAGACTACATCAATACCTAGTTGCTATAATGTATTAATCAGTGTTTTGTGTATAACCCTATCAAATGCTGATGTTAAGTCTGTATAAATTACATCATAGCACAATTTTTCATTCATAGCTGCTATTATATTGTTATAGAACATCATGTTTCAGGTGATAATAGATCTATTTTCAACATATGCATGCTGATATATAGTTTCAAGTCCCAGCCTATCCAATTCTGACAATAAGTTATCCAATATTACCTTCTCCATTATTTATCCACAACATGAAAGTAACTTAAGGGTCTATATGACTCTGGGCTTGTCCTTCTCCCCTTTCCATTAAAGACAGGTTTAGTAAGTGCAGGTCTCCAGTTTTGAGGAATCTCCCCATATTTATATGACCTAGTGAATAATAGATATGATGGTACTGTACGTTCTTGCTGAAGTGTTCTCAGGTCACTATTACTAATACTGTCACCTTCCTTTGCTTTGTTTGGATCCAGTTTGCACAGATCTTTTTCAATATAATATAATTTGATTCCAGTATCTGAGGTTATCTGGCTGTCACTAGAACAACATATCACTCCTTTGTGAAGCCAAACAGTTTTGCATATGATTTTGTAAATATATCTATAATCTGCATACAGGTTTCAATTTGTATGTCTTTACCCCTTCCTTATCTTATGTATCCATAAAAAGGTTTCTTATTTTGCTCAATATCTTTATATAAATTTTCATCAAATTTTTCTTGATCTTGTCTCACACTATGCTTAATTTTTTTGTCCAGCTTGTTTATTTCGGTTTTCAAAGTTGTAGTATAACCTCTCTTCCATTTCTTATATTTTTAGGGGGGAATTTAATAAAGACTACATGTTTTTTTTTTTTTTTCTATGCAGGCATTGCACTGCGGTGCTTACATGGACACGAACAATTTGAGATTCGGTAAGCCCTGCTAAGTGACACACATGCATGTGCAAACACAGAAAGTTTTGTGGCATGCAAACGGCCTCATAAGCAGGTTAATCTCATGCAAATGAGGCAGGTAGAGTGATCCAACAAGCAGATAGTCATCTGTTCAGGGCCCGTGTCAGTGTCCATACTGTACATGGAAAAATTCCTCATAGAATGTAGACAGACAAAAGAGGCTGTAAATCTGTACAGTTATAGACAGTAAGCCCCCAAATATGAAATACCATATACATATATGGGCAAAACTATTATCCTGCATGTTGGAAAAATGAAAGGAAATAAATTACTTTTTTGTAATTTTATTGTCATGTTTGTGCTGCATGCAGCAGTGTACAAACAGGCTTTATAGAAAAAATGGAAAAAAAGAAATTAATATTATGTGACAGAAATGTATTACAGGACCTTGCATTGGTGCATTCGTGCTGTTGCTAATGTGGTAGGGCTATGAAGTGTGTAGTTTCCAGACTGTGAACATGGATATGTATGCAAATGGGGGTGATGTTACTGAATAGCAGAAAGGAGTAATCGTGTCCGCATATCCCCTTCATGTAGGTTTTGACCCATGTTGATGTTTACACAAGATGTAGCTGACATCAGGGGGGTGTGTTCACTGACTTCTTAGCTCTTTTAAGCTTCAGTGCACATGTTTTCATGGTGCGCCACCTTGCTGAGCATGGCTGATAACCAGATATATGCAATTAGAAGTTTTGACTTGTTTAAAGTATGCTGCACGCCATGGCACTGTGTGTGGCATTGATCACTGAAATAGAGCCATTAAATGATGTAAATTAGATTGTAGGCAGGTGGAATGCATTATAGTTAGACAATCACACATTCTGCACCTATAGCAGAGCTGTATAAAGTATGCATACACCCTACATTCTGATTTTCCCCTATACTCTAGACCACAGGAGTACAGACTTGGGAATTTTAACGGAGATAATGCTAGGGGCTGCTGCAAGTCTGCTACATCTGTATGTGCTAGATGCTGAAGTCAGTGCTGCTGTTGCTGATGATAATAGGCCAAGCCAGAGAAGGAGAAGAGTGTTCAGGGTCAGGGTAACCTTCCAGGAGCTACATGAGCTGGAAATTGTAGAGATCTACAGGGCTGCCACCTCAACTCAGACCCAGAGCCAACAGAGGTAAATCTCTCCCAGTGGAAACATAGGTATGTGTAGCCCTTAGAATAGCTATAGGTAATTTCCAAAGACCAACTTCGGACATGATGGGGGTCTCACAGGCATTTGCATCCAGGATACTCCACCGGTTCCTGAATGCCATGCTGCCACATGCCAGTGAGCCCATTTCTTTTCCCCTCACCGCTGAGATGACGGCCAGCAATATGCAACACTTCTACCATGCAGCACACTACCCTGAAGTACCGGGTGCCAGAGATTGCACTCATGTACACATCAAGGCACCACCCGATGAAGATGGTAGAATCTACATCACCTGCAAGGGTACCACTCCATCAACTACCAGGTCATGTCCAATGACCAAGGGAATGCCATGAATGTGTGTGCTGGCAACCCTGGTAGTTATCACAATTTATGAAAAAGAGCAAAAGGAAACTGTTGCAAAACACAAAGATGCCAAAAAGGAACAAAAGGATGAGCCACTCCACAGTAAAAAATGCACCTATTCAGGCCAAATTCAATAAAACCAATTCTGGACTTTATTGAAGAAAATAAAACAAATGATAAGTGCTTTCATCCAGATCACTTCAGAACTTCATCAGTAAATGAATTAATTTACACACACCATTTATATTGTACAGAGGAAACTGGGTAAAACAATCATTAAAAGTTAATAAGTTATTTAAAATGACACCCCCCTTAAAGAAAAATCATGTAAAAACCATGCTTTATATATGAAAACTGGTTAAAATGCATAAATAAATATGGAAAATTCAAGTTGCATTCTAAAACATAATAAACTATATAATTTAATAGTACAGAAAAAATATAACATTTTTTTAAAAGAAACACTGTTATCTTTCTAAAGGGTTTAGTTTCAACAGAGAGCTAATGGAAATGTGTTCATTTAAAACTGGCCAACTTGATGCATTGAGACGCAGTTGCCAGTAAACCTCTCTCCTTTCTAACAAAAGTGACCAGGCACCACCTCGAGGTTCTGTTTTAATATTGTCAATGACAGTGAAATGAAAAGAGTGACCAGTATTTTCCATAATGTGTTTACTAAGTGCATTTGTATCTTTTGTTGATTTTATATCATACAAATGTTCATAAAGTCAGTTCTTAATTTACAGTTAGTTCTTCCAATGTAAAAACAACTACAACAGTTACAGAGGGCATAATAAATAATCTTTTCAGATCCAAAGTTATATTTTTGATGTAACTTCACTTCAATGTTGTTTATAAGAAAAATGCCCCCTTCCTTAATGTGTTTGCAATATTTACACATTACACACTTTTTCATGTGCCCAACATTATTCACTTCCTTTGGTTTCATCTCAAAAATGTTTTTTAAGTTTCTGCCTTTCTTGAATACTATGGTGGGGTGTGAATCAATGAAAGGTCTAATGTATTTCTCTTGGTTTAGAATGGTCCAATTCTTTTCCAAGATTTTCCTTAATGCAAAACTGTCATTGGTATATATAGTAACAAAAAATTTCTTATAGTCCCTTTTTCAGTTCTTGATTCTGCACACTTAAAGACTGGGTAAAATTATTGCTATTGGTGGTGCTGTTATCAGTGTCTGTTATTAAGGGGCTAAAATGCCCTCTCTCCCTTTTATTTACTACCTCTAACATAATGTCAGTAATAAATTTGCACGGGTAGCCTCTTCTGGAAAACATGGCTTTCAAATTGTCACATTCGCTAAGGAAATCATCCATAACAGATGCCATTTGGGCCGCCCTCACGAATTGTCATTTTACAATAGCTTTTTTCTGTTTCATTGGATGTGTACTTGAAAAATGAAGTAAGGAGTTGGAATAGGTTTCCTTTCTGTAGATTTTTGAAATTCACACCCAACTACAGTATGGACCAGCTGCCTTTCCTAGATGTTCTTCTCATTAAAGATCACACCAACAACAAATTTGTTTCAAAAATATACAGAAAGGAAATATATTCCAACTCCTTACTTCATTTTTCAAGTACACATCCAATGAAACAGAAAAAAGCTATTGCAAAGGGACAATTTGTAAGGGTGGCCCGAATGGCATCTGTTATGGATGATTTCCTTAGCGAATGTGACAATTTGAAAGCCATGTTTTCAAGAAGAGGCTACCCATGCAAGTTTATTACTGACATTATGTTAGAGGTAGTAAATAAAAGGGAGAGAGGGCATTTTAGCCCCTTAATAACAGACACTGATAACAGCATCACCAATACCAATAATTTTACCCAGTCTTTAAGTGTGCAGAATCAAGAACTTAAAAGGGACTATAAGACATTTTTATTACTATATATACCAATGAAAGTTTTGCATTAAGGAAGATCTTGGAAAAGAATTGGGCCATTCTAAACCAAGAGAAAGCCATTAGACCTTTCATTGATTCACACCCCACCATAGTATTCAATAAAGGCAGAAACTTAAAAAACATTTCTGAGATGAAACCAAAGGGAGTGAATAATGTTGGGCACATGAAAAAGTGTGGCATGTGTAAATATTGCAAACACATTAAAGAAGGGGGCATTTTTCTGCTAAACAACATTGAAGTGAAATTACGTCAAAAATATAATTGTGCCCTCTGTAACTGTTGTTGCTGTTTTTACATTGGAAGAACTAACCGTAAATTAAAGAACCGAATTTACGAACATTTGTATGATATAAAATCATAAAAAGATACAAATGCACTTAGTAAACACATTATGGAAAATACTGGTCACTCTTTTCATTTCACTGTCATTGACAATATTAAAACAGAACCTCGAGGTGGTGCCTGGTCACTTTTGTTAGAAAGGAGAGAGGTTTACTGGCCACTGGGTCTCAATGCATCAAGTTGGCCAGGCTTAAATGAACATATTTCCACTAGCTCTCTGTTGAAACTAAACACTTTAGAAATGTAACAGTGTTTCTTTTGAAAAATGTTATAGTTCTTCTATACTATTAAATTATATATTTTATTATGTTTTTAGAATACAACTTGAATTTTCCACATTTATTTATGCATTTTAACCAGTTTCCATATATAAAGCATGTTTTTTACATGATTTTTCTTAAAGGGGGTGTGTCATTTTAAATAACTTATTAACTTTTAATGATTGTTTTACCCAGTTTCCTCTGTACTATATAAATGGTTTGTGTAAATTAATTCATTATCTGATGAAGCTCTGAATTGGTCAGGACGAAAGCGCTTATCATTTGTCTTATTTTCTTCAATAAAGTCCAGAATTAGTTTTATTGAACTTGGCCTGAATAGGTGCATTTTTTACTGTGGAGTGGCTCATCCTTTTGATCCTGTTAATTATCACAACTTCCATATCTGGCATGCATCATAGCTGTACCATATGTTTGCTAGGGGGTCATGCCTCATGGCCATTTACTGGGGGATGTTGGCTATGCCCTGGAACTGTGGATGATGACATCCATCAGAAATCCACACACACGCACAGAAGAATGCCATAATGAGGGACAAACACAAACTAGAAATATGATAGATCATGTATTTGGGCTTCTAAAGTCAGTTCTGGTGCTTCAATATGATTGGTGGAGCCCTGCAACACTCTTCAGCCACATGTGCACATATGTTCATAGTATGTGCTATGCTACACAATATGATCCTACAGAAGAGCTGCAGCAGGATCAGCAAAGGGAATGCATACACATCCTCCCACCAGTGTCACCACAGCCACAGTCACAGGAGGACTCAGAGGAAGAACCCCCTGCTGATGTCCTTGTAGGTAGATTTAGGCATGCTCAGTATGCCCTGGCTTTGGCTAAGAGACAACACACAGCATATTTACTGACAACAAAGGGACCAAGGGGCTGATATCATACTCCTACTTACATACAAATATTAAAATCAACGCCAGTCAACCCACACAACTTGTACCTTTCCATGGATCAGTTGTGTACTGCTTGCATCAGACAGAATCAGCCCTGACATACAGTTCTGTGAATTGCTGCATTTGCAAGGTAATTCTCTAACCTACACAACACTTGAAAGGATTACCATGAAATTGTATTGTATGCATGGATTTGTTGCATTAATGCAAGTAGGTATAGCGGGCTATTTGGACAAAGTAACATCCACATGGGACTACAGATACCCAGTCCACTAGTATGTGTTCCTTAATATTCACTAGGCCTCATGGTTGGAATATTCACTACATCACTCAAAGGAGGTGTTAAACAGTGGACTGACATGTAATGTGGACTTGTGTGTATTCCAGCAGAACATGTGGTATTGTTCCTCCACTCCCAACACAACAGTGTTCCCATATACCTGCTTTAACAGTAATCATCAGTAATATATCAGCAGGTCAGGCAATCTCAGGACACTAAGATAGCAACTGATCATACATTTCTATGTCTCACTTAACGCAGGAATAACAATGTACATATGTATGCTGTTGATTATGTCATGAATGAGTCCTCTCTGTCTTGCAGCTTGTGTGGCTCAGTGGACTAGGGGAATTATCATGGGTGATGGTGTTGATGCTTCTAATCTGGAAATATCCACATCTTTTGGATGTGAGGTAATATTATATGTTTGTTTGTTTGTTACAGACTGTCAGTCTGTATGTGGTGCAACATTTTTACCATCTGTTACATATTAATTACATCAGACAGCTGGATAATGCCATGGACATTTTGAGTGAAGTGCAGTACTGCAATAACAGGAACAGATGTCATTGTCTTAAATACAAAAAATCCTGGACTGGAGTACAGGTAGGTGTGGGCTGGAGTAATTTTATAAGTACTGACAATCACACCGGGCATGCTCATACACTTACTGAGCACAATTATGTTCCTGCTTGATCAAAATGGCCTGTTATGTATGTATAGATATGTGTATAAAAACATACATACATATACGTAGACATAGCCGTCTGTCACTATCTGTCTGAAACATAGATGGCATATCTATCTCCATGTAATTACAAATACATATATAACTATATATACCTATATGTACACATATATCTGTGTGTGTGTATATATATATATATATATATATATATATATATATCTATATATATATATATATGTATACATATACATGCATATATATATATATATACACACACACACACACACACACACACACACACACACACACACACACACACACACACACACATACACACACACACACACACGCACACACACACACACACACACACACACACACACACACATTCACTTCATAATCTCGAAATACTGAAACATCGAATTTCAGAATCTTGAGAGCATGAAACCGAATCCACAAAACACCGAAACTACAAAACCCCGAGCCCAAAACTGTGAAATTCAAAAACCGAAACAAACCGCACACACCACACCACACATACACCAAAACACCCACATAACAATTTAAAACACAAAATTACACACATACACAACTCATACACACACACACACACACACACACACACACACACCCTACTTATATATACTAACTCCGAGATCGCACATACAAGAAACAAACGCAAACTCACACACGCACATTCCCCAGTCCCTCACACACACACATCAAACATATCAGCATACTCACATACTCTCTACTTCCCACTCAAAACTCTTACAAACACTCACTTACCTGACATAACACTTAGATCCACACACAGCATCGAACACGAACCCGAAAACAACGTAGCGTAAGTCCATAACCGTGAATTCGAGATATTCAAATTTGCAATTATGAACTTTCACTATTTTCAACATTCGGTTTTATAGTCTCGAGATATTGAAATTCCACATTTCAGTATTTTGAGATTATAATGTGTTCCCATATATATATATATATATATATATATATATATATATATATATATATATATATATATATACATATATATATATATATATATAGGTCCACTTTGTAATTTCAAAATTCCACAATCCCGATGTTCTAAATACCGATGCTCAGAACTTCGAAATTGTGGAATCTCAAAATTAAAAAAAAAAAAAAAAACTAAAACAAGAATACACCAAGAAACACATTTTTATAGGAGGACAAGCCACCCCTGCACCTCCCACACCCCATGCAGCTTAAATATACCAACTCTGAGATCACACTACAGTGAACAGAATGGTAATGTTCCCATTCCACACTGTACGGCGATCTCCAATGACAGGTTTTGAGATTCCAAAATCGTTCTGAGCATCGGTATTTATATCTATATATATATATATATATATATATATATATATATATATATATCGGTCTACTTTGATTCACTGAAAACTCACTTCACTGAATTTCAATTCACCCTCAAAAAAGCACTGAAAGCTCAAATCACTGAAAACTAATTTCACTGAATCACATTTCACTGAATGTAGGTACTGTTGAGCAAATAAAATGTATATAGCCTTTTCCCCACTGTAGTGAGATCCTGGAGTTAGTATATATAGTTAGGGGGTTGTGGGGGTAGCCCCCCACCTACTTAAATTTTATATTTATGAATCTCGTTTCATTGAAAGCTAACAATATAAAACCAAAAGTAGGTGGGGGGCTACACCCACCACACCCCCTAATGTGGGGACATTAAAAATAAAAAAAATAAAAAATAAAAAAATAAATAAAACCCTTACTAATTAATTACATCCAGTTTCTATTTTTGGATGTCTAGCAGGTGTCAGCTGTATATATCTCAGTGCAGCTTAATACTGCTGCACTATGTTCCGCACTGAGCAAACGAATACTAAAAAAAAAAAATTAAGAAAATTAAAATACAACATATTAATGCACAGCACATTTCAACAATAGCAGGGTACATTACAGGGAGTCTCATCGAGTACATAACATCTGACCAGGAATTCCATGGAAAATCCTCAACCATGGGATAGTCTCTACACTTCTGCCTGCACAGATTAAATATCCCTTTTACTACAGTCTCTCTGAGCAGCGGACCATGATTAATATGCATGGCATGCTGCCAAGGGAGAACCATGGCTGTGTACATGGGTACATTCCATGCAAGCTCTACATGGAGCCTACATGGATTTTATTGAATCCTGGGGTTTCTCTCTTACCTTAATCAGATATCTTGTTCTTAAAGAAATATATCCCACTAATGTTGTATATCTAGATCCTAATGTTAAACTTTTTTTTTTGCACTCAAACAATTTCTCTTTCAAAACTTTCCATATTCAATCTGCAGTTTTTCCACTGAACACATTACTCTAGCTAGTTTTACATAGTGACTGTTTTGCTTCCATATAAACTGTAATTAACCTTCTGTGCATTGGTTTAGATTTCAGTTTGACAACATTATCTAGCAACAAATGAACCTTTATTACCCCAAGATCACTACACATCAATGGTGGTAAAACTTGACTTGAAGTAACAGTGATTTCTTTAGGAACACAAAGCAATGTCTAGTGTGTTCTATTCCCTTGTATTTTTTTTACAATCTGAAGCAATTGTTGTTCCTGAATATATGTTATGAATAATTTATTTACTAATGTTGTCGAATCAATATTATTCCTCTCTGTTTCTGGTAAATGTAAGTCCCAGTTAATATTATTCTTCCCTCCTGTGTTTCATGCAAGAAATGTATGAATTCCTCTAGGTCATCTGCACTTGACTTTGGTGGTCTGTACACTCCAACAATTGTTATATGTTCCAGGGTGTCTTTATTATCACAGTTACACAGTCTATAGTATTGGTGTTATCATTGAATATGTAACAACCACAGGTCTCACAACTACCTTTAATCCCTATCATAACACCTCCACCTGATTTTTTGTTAGAATCTCTTTTACAGTACAAACATTTATATCCTTACAGAACTGTTTTGAAGTCATTGTTATTTAACTATGTTTCACAAACAATAACAACATCAGTCTCGTGGGAACGTAGCAAATTTTCCAATCAAAAACTTTATTATTAATGCTCCTAGCATTAACAACCATCAGAGATTCATCAAATGTTGCTATCTGTCAAATGCTAAATTTTTGACCTGGCAAAAATCCTGCCTAGTGTTTGTCAAATATTGCAAAATATCTGCTGCAAAAATTCTCTTCCCTGATTTTGACAAGTGTAGGCCATTCTGTCTGAACACATATGTGCCCAAAACTAGGCTTGGATGCTCTACACATTTCCATTTTTTTAAAGCAGGACATTTTTCCATGTAGGTATTTACCCAAAAATCTTTTAATTCACTGTGACCTGATTATCCTTTCTATATGTGATTTGTGAAACATCTATCCTAGCACCAGTACAAGCTATACTATCTAAGAGGACTGTAGGTTCTCTACTAACAGTCAGATAGTCCTAGTGAATGAGATCATTTGTACTGACATGAATAAAAGCAAATCTGTATTTCCTTACATTAAGACATTCCAAGGCTTGTCTCTCATTTTCTATTTTTGCTCTTTGCAAGCAAAACTCTATCTCATATTCATTATCTTCTCTCAAATATTAAGTATTAGTTCCTCTAATAATTGAATCTCCAATTACAGTAATATCTTTCCTGAATAATCTTCAACTTCTAATACAGTAATATCTGCTCTATCAGTTGTTACAAAGGAATGATCATCACCATTAGTTTTAGTAATCCCACTGTTTTCATTGCATATTAAGTTTGCAAGCATACAATTCACATCCAGCTGGCTTTGTACATCTGCAGCTTCAGCCATGCAGTCAACATCTGTGTTTCTCTTCTTTTTTTCTTACAGTAACGTTCTTCAGTCCTTCAATGTTCAGTTTTGATTCCTTCCTTTTCACCTGCCCCTTGCCTCTTCTTTCTACCGTCTCTTTTAGAAAAATTATGCCTTTTTCTGTAGACTGAAGATTTTCTGACAGAAGCATGTTATCATTCCTTGTAATCTGTGTGTTACATAACAAAGCAGTGTCCTTTTTAGTACATGTTCTCTATACAGACATTAATCAATTTGTTTTTCTTCTTGTTATGTATTGTGAACTTCCTTTCTTTCTTTTTTTTTGTTTCCTTCTAAACACTCCAAATCCTCAAATTGATGAATACTTACATCCAGAATTCCAAAGCTGTCAGGGGCATAATCTTGTTTCATAGGAGTTGAGTGATCTTTACAGACAAAAGAAGCATCATTTCCTGAATGTGTTCTATTAGCTCTTTGCCTAACATTATTTATCTCACAGTCCAGTTATTAATATATATAACAGTTCTCCAAGCCATGCCAATTTCACAAGTGCAATCATCATCACTAAGTCTCGATTTAGTACTTCTAATGATGGCAGACAAATCACTGAAGTTTTGACATGAGAAACACAGATCACCAGTGTTATCAGGTGTTACCTTTAAATATGCATAGCATTTATTGCACTGTACAAGATAATTGTGCTTTAGCAAATCATTAATTGCATTCCCATTTAAGGAATTCATATCCGGCTTCAAATTAATAAAATATTATAAAATACAGTAATAATCAAAATCAGTAAACACAGAATTCAAAGAGAACTTAAATCCACTTCTGTGACCAAAATCACGCAAGTGATATACGGCTAAATACTAAAGTAAGCACAATAAAGTTGTTCTGACCATACAAGATCTGAAATTCAGACAAAAGCTGTAGTTCCTTTATGTCACACAGGAATGTGCACAGTAGCTTCTGCTCACTGTCACTTGTAGTCGCACTTCTTTTTAACATTAAATATCAATAAATCACAAACCAAGATAGGATTGTTTAGATAAGCTCTGGATTGTCCTTTCTGCAGTCTGTGTTAATTTATAGCTGACTAGGCCCCTTGGCATGGCTAGAGATTGCCTGTCTAAAATCTAAAACTATTCCTTTCTAACAACCAAAAGTGAATTTAAAGGTAAATTAACAAAATATAAATCAAAGTAAATCTTCTTGTCTACAAGCTATCCCTCCCTTCCTACAAACAGTGAAAAACAGTGATAAAAAATAATTCAATTAAAAAGTCTGTTACCTGTCAACTCCACAGTAAATCACAAACCAATCTAGGATTGTTTAGTTAAGCTATGTTTCCATTATATGGATGACATTGAGAACAGGAAGAAAACAGTGTTAGTATGGCAGATGTGGGTTAAAATTAAATTATGATTTCAAGATAAATGGATGGAAATTAAAACAAATAAGCCATAATAATGCAGCAACAAAATATATCAGCTTAAGGTAAGAAAGATAGATGTGGGTCAGAGTTGAGAAGTTTGTCCAAGACTATGTGCTGGGCAGCATAAAACCTTGAAATATCTTAAATATGAAGTCTTTATTTATACTTGAAATCAATTTGCTCAGTGTTCATGGTTTTGGAATATTTTTGTAAGTCGTACCTCTGTGTACTGTTATTGCTACTTGTTAGTATTCCAAAGCAAATGTATAACTACAGTTTATGTGAAAGAAATAGTGGCATTGCTGGTAGAAAACACATTTTGACAAAAACAGTAATTATAGATAAATTGATAGTATAGTCAGTTGGTACAGCTTCATCTGATGTGACTCAGAAAGACAGACAGAGGCTTTAAGAATATCTACAGCAAAATAAAAAAACTTTATCCTGTTCTGTGGAGCATATTCCTTGTGTCAAAACAATAGTTTTTGTGTTATATGTGATTCATTTCAGTCATTTTTCATATTACAACTCATTCAAAAATAAGACTAGTTCATTAACTCAAAATGTCTCACACTTTCTGAAGCACAAAATTAAATACCTGTCCATAACAAATGTAACTATGTTAAAGACAACTCCCACTGCAAGGATGATGAATGATGTTTATGCAAATCTTGAATGACAGTTAATTACTATTATAGTCATTAACTTTAAATAGACAAACACAACATGCTGAAGAGTTACAAATAATAAAGGATATATTTGATTAATTGCTACATGCTGTGCATAGCACATTAAAACCTTGAAATGGTTCTAACTTTTTAAAAAACATCTTTGTTAAATCACAATTTACATAATGACAAAGCTGCACATTCAGAGAAAGGAAAACAAACCATAGTGACATTTTCTTTACCTTCATGCACTGTACATATATGGTTGTTGTATCTTTCGGCTTTTCCCGGTTAGGGGTCGCCACAGCGAAACTCCGGTCCACTAATGATTGGCAATAGATTTTTACATACCAAGTTGCCAGCCCTGACACACAACCTTCAATGAAAGTACGCTCATTCATGCATGTCTCCACACAGAAGACGCTTTAGCTGAGAATCGAAGATGACAACGTCTTACTGTGAGGTGACAACGCTACCGCTGCACCACCACCGCAGTAAATACTGTACATATATGGTGCAGATTCAATAAAGCCTACATGGACCTCTAAAGTCATGTGTGCATCACATTGCCACATGTACATGATAGCGTGCTATTTTTTATTCAGTAAGTGCCTCTACATACTGTGTAGCACAGCGCAAACACGGTAACACCGTGTCATGATAATTACACCATAAGCAGCTGAACTGTATGATAATCAACTAATCCAAGATGGAGGAGCTATTCAATGAGCTATTCAACAAGCTATACAGCAATTGTGTAGGCTCAGAGTAGGTTTTCACTGTGAATTCCAAAACCTATTAGAATATGGCCAAGGAAGCTAGTCTACATAGAAACAATGTTGGGGCTGCTGTTGCTCTTATTCATGTGTATCTGCAACAGGCTGACATCTATGATGGTGCTGCTGCTGATAGACCTGAGCCAAGAAGGAGAAGGGGGTTTAGATGTCATTTAACTTTCCATGGTCTTCATGAGGGGGAAACTGTAGAACAGTACAGGGTGGATAGAGACACACTACAGAAACTCTGCGATTTCTATCATCCTCAACTGACAGCAATGGCAAACCAAGGGGAACTAATACCAGTGGTGAATAAGGTATGTTTAGCACTTAGAATATTACCTACAGGAGCTTTCCAGAGACCGACAGGGGATATGCTGGCGGTGTCACAGGCATCAGCATCCAGGTTCTTACATCAGTTCCTTAATGTTGTGTTACAACATTCCAGTGACTACATACATTTCCCTGTACTACTGAGGATGTAGCCACAACTATGCAGGAGTTCTACCCTGTAGCATACTACCCTGCAGTACTGGGTGCCATAGACTGTTCATATGTAGAAATCAAAGCACCACCCAGGGAACAGGGAAAGATGCACATAAATAGAAAGGGCTTTCACTCCATTAACTGCTAGGTAATGTGTAACACTAAAGGTATCATACTGAGTGCATGTGCTGGCACTTGACTAACATATCAGGTAAAATCCCTATACCTGTGCTGAACTTTTCATGGTCTGTGCCATGCTTCACAATATTATCCTGAGAAAACAGCTTTAACTGGAACACCATAGGGAAGGGAGTTACATCCCACCACCATTGGCAAGGTCTCCAGAATCATACACAGGTGAGGAGTTACAGGTGGAACCACCAGCCGCTGTGAGTGTACACAGATATAGGCATGCACAATAAACCCACACACTGACCAAGAGGCAATAGACAACATATATGCTCACCACATAAGTGGTTAAAACCTGCATCCTATGTGCCTACATGCAGTAACATTGATGTCATGCAGTGCTCACAACTTTTAATTACCCATGTCCTAATACCCTACACTGCACCTTAGAAATGCCCTACACTGACCGCCTCAAAAAACTCCAGCTTTACTCCGTAGCATATCGCCTACTCCGAGGTGATCTCTGCTTAAAATATAAAGCTATGTCAAACACAGATCTGTTGGACATGCTACACATAAAGAAATCCCAATCCCTAGACCTAAACCTTGTCACCACAATAAACAGGACATGCTGGAGGGATAGATTCCTGTCCCAGAGACTTTCTATACTCTGGAGCAAGCTACCCATCTATGTCAAGCAAAGTTCTTCATTAGCACCCTTCAAGAAAAATCTTGATGCGTGGATGGGAAATAGGAAATACACCCCGGGGATCAGTTCTGTGTCTCTGCTCAACAGTGGCACATGAAAATAACTTTCTTGGGTGGCATAAGCCATGGAACCTTGTTGGCTAGTATTACATAGGCCCTTGGGCCGATAGCCTAGTACCTACCTATGAACCTATGTAATGGCTGTGTACTGCTAGCAGCAGAGTCAGCCCGAAATTAAAACTCTGCAACTGCCGGACTTCCAAGGCAAGTGTTGAACCTGGAATATAAAAATAAACATCTAAGAATACAAATGAATGGCACATACTTGCATATTCTTGCTTGCTAATATAAGTAAGTATAAGCTAGGTGATTTGTACAGCAGTGACATCAATATGTGACAGCCCTGACTTATGTGAATACATGCATCCTCTATCAAATAATAGGAATCCTGCATCAAAGATTCATACATTCCTATCTCTCAAATTACAGATTTTCACAGAATGTTCACAGTTTGGTATGGCCTCATACTTTTATACTGGCAAATCATTAAAGGATCAAGTTAGAAAATAATGACGCACATTTCAGTTTCAGACTTCACATCCCATCAACTGTCTAAGTTTGCAAGACTGAAATATTTAAAAAGTGTCCCTATTGTTGGGCCTTTGTCCTACTTTTATATATGGCTTGGTCCAGCTTTGTTGGTCTAAGAGGTTGAGAGGGATGTACACATTACAAAAACCTGTAAGAAAACATAATTTGCAAAACAGCATCACAAACACAGATATACTGAGCACTAAGTCAGCTATGCACCCTGAGCATCATACAAAAGACTTTTCTCTCTTTTGGATTCTGGGATATATAACAAGGATATGGAACAGTTATCATTTGCACAGGGTGTTGGGGGGAGGGGGCAGGAAGCCTAGGCTGACACAAAAGGTAGTGAGTGCACGTGAGTTAAAAAAGAAACAAACAGACATTTGAATAACGTAAGCCTCATGAATGACCCATGTAACTGTTATGTGTGTGTCTGTATGGGTAGTGAATGTGAAATTGGTGCATGATTGTTTGCAAGAACACAGCCAAGCTCTGTGCTAGCTCTACATCCTGCAATGTCGGACAGGTTTGAGCCATGCCTGGTGGAGGTGACAGTCCGTCATCATCCTTGACAGCAAGAACTGGGTCTGCCAGGAGTTGCACTGGCACATGCATGCTCATGGTCCGGGGTATTGCTGCTACCTGAATGTGACTGATGTCTGTTGGATAAGTTCTCATTATGATTACACCCAGGATCATGACCCCATAGCCTACCACATCTGGGTGTGGACATTTCAGCCACTGATGGAGCAGTTGAGGTAGTAACCCTAATGGGAGCATGATTGGGCAAAGCCACATCGTCTGAGATGAGATGATGTAGCTGTCTTACATCCATATGGATGCCATACCCTTCCCAGCAGAAGTTCCATCACAAAGTGAATTTCTAACTGATCTGTGTTTAAAGAGTTTATATTGCATTTGCCTTCTGCTTTTTACAGTTTTTGCACTTGTTTTATATCAATTTAAGTCATTTTTATATTGTATAACTGTTGTAGGCTACACACTAAAGTGCGCTAGCCTGTTTATAGCATTTACCGTGTTTTCTGTGTGTTTTTCTGCTGTTACCTGAAAAAAACAAAAAAAAAAAAAAATAAAAATATTCTCTTTTCCCGCCTTTGCTGAAATAGATTAGTCCAGATTTCTGGTTTTGCTGAATTCTGGACTGTGGTATAGTTTCCTGTGTTGCCCATATCCTTACTTGGATAGGAGGAAGCTTCTCTGTTCACCAGTGAGAGTGGGGAGCTTTGAGCAGCCTATCTGTCCCTGGAGGAGTGGTCTCAGCCCTGAAACTAGTAGCTTATTGGCCATTTTGGGTCAATTCCTATCTCTCTCAGTTTCCCTGCTTTAAAACCCGCATTTGCGCAGTTTTGCACGATTTTGCGCATAGAGCAGCATCGGACAGCGCCGCTTAAACAGGTTCCACAAAGTCTGCTCTTCACTTTTTCCCTTAGAACTGTTCTAAATCTCAAAGTAAGCACTCTATTTTCATTCTAAAGCCCTGCAGTTGCTCGTATAAGTAATCTTATAAGTAAGAACTAATAAACTAAAGCACTACACCCTCTTATACTCCCTTTAAGTACTTGGCTCCTTTTTGGTAATTTTTGATCAGTCAAAAAGTAGTTCCTTATACTATTCTGGCATGTCCAAAAGTCAGTTTTGGGTTTACTCTCCAGTCCAGCTGGTGAATCTGGGAATCTTGAGGCAATGTTACATCTGCCTTATGTACACAGACCACCCTCACCTCCTCCCAATAAGCTGAAATATATGTGAGAGATGCAACTATATAGCCAAACTGGAGGCTGAGCTCTCTCAACCCAGTACTGGCGCAGTCAGTCAGGAGGAGAACGTAACCACACACACCACAAATCCAGTCTCACATAGACCTATCGCAACAGCAAACCAAACACATAAACACACAAAAACATACTCGGAGGCTCTAAATAAAAATCTGCCCAAGCAGCAGAGACCTCCAAAGCAGACATCCAAGCAACCGTTACCCCACAACAATATCCACGTATCACATAGTTCACAAAGTCAGTGTGCCACGCAGTCACAGCCCTTAAGGATAAACAACACACCTAGCACACTTGTAATAGGTGACTCTATTGTCAGACACACTGACATCCCACTCACCAGGCTGAACAAGGAGAAGGTCACTGTAAGCTGCCTGTCAGGTGCCAGGATCCGCCACATAACACAAGAACTCAGGTCACTCCAAAGCAAGTACAAATATGACTCTGTCATTGTCCATGCTGGTGTGAAGGGCCTGAGACGTACCACCCTGGACTACATGAAAAGTGACATAGAGGAGCTCTCTGATCATGTAGCCCAGGCTGGTATGACCCTGACCTTGAGTAGCATCTTACCATTACCAAGAATTATGCCACATTATAAAGACAAAATGATCAATTTTAACAATTGGCTAAAGTATTGGTGTCATTCAAAGGGGATCCAGTGTCTGTCAGCCTGGGATGACATGTTTGACAAGCCACATTGCTTCGCTAGGGATGGCTTGCACCTGTCACCCCTGGGCTTTCGAATATTGGCTAAGGCTCTTGCCACCCCCATAGTGCCTTTTTTAGGCAAGGCTCAAAAGACAAACCCACCTCCATAGACAACACAAGGAAAAAGAAACTAAGGGTAATGCTGCTCAACGCCAGAAGTCTAAACCTCAAGATGCACGCACTCGAGGCTCTCCTCAGTATGGAGAATATTGATATCTGTGCAGTAACAGAAACCTGGTTCAAGGCTCCTGAGAGCACCCCAGCACTACCAGATTACACCTCATATCATGCTTTTCGGCCCCAAAACTCAGACCGAACCACAAAAGGAGGGGGAGTATCCATATTCATCCAAGATACCCAAACCTCCTGGTTAGTGGCACTGCACGAAGCATCAGAGACCATCCATGTGCAACTAACAGTGCCTTTCAGTTTGTAGCCTGCTACAGACCACCCTCCCAAACTCAGGAACCCCACTCAGCTTTCCTGAGAACACTGGAGAATATGAAGGTCTCTCCAAACACCATCATATTGGGTAACTTCAACTACCCAAACACAAACTGGGAGCACTACTCAAGCCCCAACACCCTCACCCAACGGTTCCTAGAATGTATAAACTCAAATGCTATGGAACAACTGGTCACCACTCCCACAAGAGGGGAAAATATATTGGACCTGATCATCACCGACATGGTGACTCTGTGTTCCATACCAGAGGTATACCCCTCATTGGTAAGATCTGACCATAAATTAATCTCACTGTACATCCAAATCCCATCCCCACCCCCAGCCAAGGAAACCACGGTGAAGAACTTCTCAAAAGCAAACTTCACACTTCTCAAAACCGAGGTGGAATCCTTCAAAGCCCCTGGGACAGTGGAAAATACGGCCCAAACTGCAGAATCCTTTACAAACGCATTCTATGGACACCTACAGGAATGCATGGATCGCGCTATCCCAAATAAAATCAAGACTCACTCCTCCAAAGGCAGGAGACCTGTCCGGTGGACCCCAGCCATAAATAAGCTATACAACAGAAGGAGGAAGCTACTACATGATAGAGCAAAATCTCAAAAAGGGAAGGCATCTCTGATCAGTACTAGCAAGAAACTACGATCCCTCATAAAATTATCTAAGGCCAGCTTTGAAAGAAAAATTGCACAAGACGCTAAAGATAATCACAAGGCCTTCTTTAGTTATGTCAGGAACCTGGGTGGCTCTGATATGCTCTGAGTTAGTGCAAAATGACAAAAAAATACACTGAACCCACAGACATTGCCATCCTGGCAGACAGGTTCTGTGCAAACTCCCCCCCCCCCCCAAAAGAGCAAATATCTATCCCAACAGAGTGTAGCCTCCCTCACATCACAGATGCACAGGTGAGAGCTGCCCTCTTAAAAGCAAAAAACACAGCATCAATGGGACCGGACGGTGTCCCTGGCTGTGTCTTACATGAGCTCCAAGAAGAACTGAACCCTCACATAAAGTCACTGTTCAATCTCAGCCTTACTACAGGATATGTACCCAAGGAATGGCGTACAGCAACAGTGGTCCCACTCCACAAAGGTGGTGCCACAATGGACCCTGGAAACTATCGCCCTATAAGCCTGACTAGCCTGGTCTGCAAAGCTATGGAGCGTATCATCATGGAACTCATAAACAAAGACATTGGGAACCTCCAAACACTGGATCCTACCCAATTCGGCTTTGTTAAGTGCAGATCTTGCCTCTTGAACCTGGACGACTTCTTTGAAACAGTCACCAAGGCCATAGATGAAGGGAAGGTAGTCCACACAGCCTACCTGGACCTCGCAAAAGCCTTCAACACAATACCCCACTCGGGCATCATAAATAAGCTCACCAGCTTAAATATCAATCCCTATGTCACAAGATGGGTTGCAAACTGGCTCAGGGATAGAACCCACATGGTCAGAATTGCAGGTGCCATGTCAGACTCTAAACCAGTTACAAGTGGCATCCCACAAGGCTCAGTCCTGGGACCTCTGTTGTTCGGTATATATTTCTCTGAGGTACAGGCTAACACGGGAGGGCTATGGCTGACCAAGTTCGCAGATGACTGCAAACTGGGTGCCATAATCGACTCGCCAACTGACACAAGCATCCTCCAAAAGGGTCTCACAGAGACGGATAACTGGTGTCAGAGCCATGGCCTAAAGCTAAATGCCAAAAAGTGCATAGTCATCCCCTTTGGGAAAAATCAAGTGCCCACAAATTACCACACAGGTGGTAATCCATTAAGTACGGAAGAAGTAATTAGGGATTTGGGGACCCAAGTAGATAGCAATCTCTCCTTTGACAATCACGTTGCCAAAGTGGTTAGAAAGACCTTCTATATAGCCCACCTTATCACGAAAGGGTTCACATCTAGATCAAGAGAGGTCATTGTGCCCCTCTACTCATCACTCATCAGGCCCATAATTGAATACAATGCCCAATTTGGGATGTACCTTACCCGACACCTGCAGCAACTGGAAAGACCCCAAAAGTACCTCACCAAGGGGATCAAGGGACTCAAACAGATGCCCTATGCAGTTAGGCTAAAGAAACTCCAGCTCTGCTCAGTTGCTTACCACCTACTCAGAGGCAATCTGTACCTGACGTATAAAGCCATGTCCAAACCAGAATTAATGGACATGCTCCACCTCAGGAAATCCAAATCCCTTAGAGCTACATGCTCCAGGGACTTAAACCTCAGCACAGAAATAAATAGGGCATGCTGTAGGGACAGATTCATATCCCAGAGGCTCCCCTCACTCTGGAACAAAATCCCAATCCATGTTAGGCAGAGCCCCTCAATGACCCTCTTCAAGAGAAATATTGACGAGTGGATGGGAGATCATAGGTTTACCCCTGGGATCTCTTCTGTGACCTACTATACAGAGGCACAGTCAACTAATCTAAAAGGGTGGCGAAAGCCAAACACACTCTGGCTAGGCTTATAAATGCCCTAGGGCAGATAGCCTTGTATCAACCTATGAACCTATGAACATACACAACTAGTTCCAATGCATCATTCATCTGATCCATTGAAATGGCAAAACAGTGGAGGTAGTCATGCATGTCAACCTGTGCCACATCTACAACCCTGTGCATTTCCTTGGAGGTCCTATTGGAAAATGCCTGAACTTCCGGGATGGCCCTAAACATACATCAAGTGGCATGGAAAGAAACACCAGGATCATGTGGAGGGTGGACAGCAGGCCTCCTCTGAGCACACCTAACATCTCTGCAGCATGGAACCTCACCCACACTTTGGCTATGGCCAGGGTCAACAGGCATTGAAGCCACAGTAACCACTCTACTCTGAACAAGTGCTTCACCCTCCACATGTCCAATATCTGAGGGTAACTGGAATAGGTTTGTGTAGGCCTACTGACTGTGTCTGATGGAAATACAGGAGATGGTTGAATGTCAACATCAGTGTCAGATTCAGCCTCTGCACCCCAACTGTGCCTGTGTTTGGCTTCCATCATCATCATCAGAATCTTCCGATACTATGACATCAAGTGGTAAGAGTCCTACACTTCCACTATCAGGATCACCTGTGATAACAAGCAACATGCACAGGAAAGAAATTAAAACTAAAATTTAATATATGCTAACAAACACTGGTGCCACTATCACAGATGGTACAGCAAAGTCCCGAAACCCACCTCACACATATGGATAAATGCCTATTTCTGTAAAATGCTCAGTACTACTGAAATAAAACATATTTGTCTTACCATGTGCAGATGACTCCAAATTTACTAGGGAGGATGCTTCAGGATGAAGTTAAACAAAATGTAAGAACACCATCATCACAAGAACAGTAACACAAGGGAACCAATTTATTTTCCTTTGTATGTCCATTGACAATAATTTTAATTGAAATTGGCTGACATGTCCATTCCAAGCCCATGTGTAATGAACCAGAATGTGTTGTTAACTGTATCAATCTATAAATAAGCCCCCCCCCAAAAAAAAAAAAATATTAAACCAACTTAATTATTACTTTCAGTATTTTACTGTACAATAAATTATTGTTAACATTTCGCATATGTAAGCTTACCTGGAAGCTCCTTCTGGAACATACTTGTCCTCCCTGAAACAGCAGCACTAACATCAATCACATGCTATTGTGTAATTTGCACTGATCTGAATGAATCCCTAACAGTGGACAGGAATTCTTCATTTGGTGTCAGTGGTGGCTCTGTAGCAGGCTGCTCCAGGAAGTCTGCTGTCCATGGACCACTGTAGTTGTTCTCCTCAGGGCCAATGAAATCATATCAGTGGCCCTATGATACACCTGATCATAAGTCCTGCTGCTGCCCCCTACAACATTTATGTCATTGACTATCTGGTTCCAAATCAGCATTTGGTCAGCCATAACTCCATGTCCTCTCAAAATCAGAACGGCACCATGACATTGTGGACAATGACATCATTCTCAGAGTCACATAAGGGGGGTTTTGGGGATTGGGATACTTGGGTTCCATAATCTTTGGTGACATCAAACAAAAAGGGATACTACACATAAATAAAAGTCCTGCTTATATGTACAAATGTATTAGTTTTTCAATATTACCCACTGGAGAAACACAAAACTTCAGTTATTATATATAAAAGGTTATGTGGTTGTAACATATTACAGTCACACACAAACCACGTTTGGATACAAAACAAGGGCTAACAAGAATAAACCTCTCTAAAAAAGTTTTTTGGTTGTGGCAAAACACAAATGTTATTTGGCTGTCCACTCCCAAAACAACATGCAAATGACAGTTTGTACCAAGCAACGAATAACACAACAGTCAAATATTGTAAGCGCTTTCCAAAAAGTCTCACAATGTGTGTACACATTTATCACAGAAGCGCCATTTGTTATGCAACTGCCAGTCACCTCTATCTGTGGCCAGCACTCCCTTAGAAGTGTCTGTGGGCCATTCTAAAAGGCTAACACCCCTGTGTTATTGACAATATAGGACATTTAGATTTTATTGAAATAACATAGAAGAGTGTAGGAGAAAAAGCTGTAACAATAATACTTGTGATGAAAAGTTAATAAAGCTGTGTATCTGAGAAAGGAAAATGCCCTGATAAAAATGCTCATGACATCAGTAAACTTCTAAGAAGCTCATACAGATAAAAGTAACATTTTCTAATGCATATGTATAAAAATATTGTTCTTAGTAACTTGTGAGCAAATCTAGTATGTAATTGAAAAATTCAATCAGACCTTATCAAGATCAATAGGCTTCTGTACAGATAAATCCAAAGTAATAGCAATCTTCTTCTGTGTTGTCTACATTTACATCTCTCCTCATCTAAAGGTTTTCTAGCTACACAGTTACATTTTTATAGTGTAGATTCAGGTCTGAGAGCATGGTGAAAATGCAAATGAGGTGTGAACTCATTAGAATTGCTCAATCCCACTCTTGGCTCTGTGTATCAGGTATAAACAGTGCATGCACTCCATCAGTGCTGGTTGCTAATGGATTGCAACTGTGAATAACTACAGGTAGGAAGAAGGAAAACACAACAGCAATTCAGATTCCCTTATCTGCAGTGGGTGTGTCACCCAGGTTACACTTACAAAGTGTAGAAGTAATTGTATCAAGGGTTTAAGTGTAATCAAATAGCAAACATTTCTCATTTTTGTTCACTAATATCTAAACTCCCCTCACTTTGTTGAAAGCTGTATATTATTGTCATTTGAGTTGGGAGGGTGGCCTAATGGTTAAGGTGTTTGCACAAGGTGCACAAGGTGCTGGGTTTGAATCTCACAAGGGATAATTGGCTAGGTTTAAAATGGCTCGCAAGGGCAGTTAGCTTAGTACCAATCTATGAACCTATGATATTCTCATTCATTTTAAGGGCAATAATATGAAATGGTTTATAGACTGCATGTCTGAAATTACTGCTCGGATAAGAAAAGAATGAACAACATTCAAAGAGAAGACAGAGCTGCATTGCTGCAAACAATACTCACAAATGGTTGTGTGATCAGTCATTGCACTAAATCTGTAATTAACATATATGCAAACAACTGATAGCATACAAGTGGTATATGTCTTGCTAATACTGTGGAGCAAATGGGACATGCTTGTATACACAGTGATTTGCATTCCTGCTGCAAAGCTGTTTCTGTGGCAAAGAGGGATAAGATGTCCTTACTGTGTTTTTAGGTTCATTGGTGTTACAGTTCAAATCCAGACTTGTGTAAAAATCTTTGTGTGGTAAAATGTATTATATAATTTTTTGTTAATATTATTATTTGCCTAGTGAGCAGTTTTGTGCATACATAGTGAAATGGATAAATCAAATAAATTTCATGTAACATATTTATGTTATAAAAACTGCATAAATTACACCTGTGCAACAAGTGTGTGTGTGTAGCAAATCTGTTAAAGATGATAAACTACAGTTTATACTGCTTGTAGATCATGGTCCAAGCCAAACATTTGTCCTTTTATGGAAAAAATTAACAAACACTGCTTACAAAGATAAAACAAGATGAGCTTTTTCTGCCATGTTTGTGCATTGCTTATCTTCCCTGAAACTGGTTTAAAGGCCTACACATAAAGTACACAGAACATCTACAGATTGGAAGCAAAGAGTAGACAATTTCAAAATAGATACATTGTTGCATTTTTTACTTACCATCTTGCAAACCCTCTAAGCAGTATTGCATGGCAGTCAGCAACCTTCACCAAAATCTGCAGGTACAGAATACCTGCAGACAGGAAGCAGGCAGCATACAATTTAAAAATAGATACATTGTATCCTGTATGATTTGGCAACATGCAAACACACTAAGAGGCATTGCACAGTGGTCAGTATGCATGCAGAGTAATATATGTGAAAATATACAGCTGCTGCCTTGTTGTTCTGTGGCACCAGTTGAAAGTTAAGGGTGACAGTGTAGGTGAACCTGGGTTCTAATCCAACTAACCCCAAACTTTTCTTACTGATGATCCACTTTACATTATATAAAAATTAACAGTATAAAAAGACTTATACATAAGGATAAGTGGCTATAGCATGCATATTGAGCATACACCAGATGTCAGAGATATTTTACATGTGTAACTGTGGGTATCAGTACAATTATGGTTGTTCAGTTACATAGGTTCATAGGTTCATAGGTAGGTACTAGGCTATCTGCCCAAAGGCATTTATAAGCCTAGCCAGAATGTGTTGGCTTTCGCCTCCCCCTTAGATTAGTTCCCTGTGCCTCTGTCCAGCAGAGCCATTGACATGATCCCTGGGGTAAACTTTCTGTTTCCCATCCACTCATCAAGGTTTCTCTTGAAGAGGGTTAGCAAGGAACTCTGCCTAATGTAGATTGGAATCTTGCTCCAGATCATGGGAAGTCTCTGGGACAGGAATCTATCCCACCAGCATGTCCTATTTATTATTGTGGAGAGGTTTAGAACCCTGGAGCATATGGCTTTCTTTAGGTCGAGCATGTCCATCAATTCTGGGTTGGATATAGCCTTGTATGTCAGGCAGAGATCACCTCTGAGTAGGCGGTATGTAACCAAGTACAGCTGGAGTTCTTCAGTCGAGCTGCATAGGGCATCTGCTTGAGGCCAGGGATCCTCTTGGTGAGGTACTTTTGTGGTCTTTCCAGTTGTAGCAAGTGTCTTGTTAGGTACATCCCAAATGGGGCATTGTACTCCATTATAGGTCTGATGAGTGATGCATAGATGGTCCCAATGACCTCTTTTGATCTGGCTGCAAACCCTTTTTTGATTAGGTGGACCACATAGAAGGATTTTCTAACCACTTTGGCAATGTGATTATCAAAGGAGAGGTTACTATCTACTTGGGTCCCCAGATCCCTTATTACGTCTTCTGTATTTAGGGGGCTACCTATGTGGTAGTTTGTGGGTACTTTGTTTTTTTCCAAAGGGGATGACTATGCACTTTTTGGCATTTAGCTTGAGGCCATGGTTTTGACACCAGGTATCTGTCTCAGTGGGACCCTCTTGGAAGATGTCTGTGTCAGCCAGAGAGTCAATTATAGTCCCTAGTTTGCAGTCGTCTGTGAACTTGGTCAGCCATAGTCCTCCTGTGCTTGCCTGTTCCTCTGAGAAGTGTATGCCGAACAGGAGGGGTCCTAGGCTGTAACTGGTTTAGAGTCAGACCTAGCTCCTGCAACTCTTAGCACATGGGTTCTGTCTGTGAGCTAGTTGACAATCCATCTTGTGATGTAGGGGTTTATGTTCAGGCTGGTGAGCTTGTCTATAATACCTGAGTGAGGAATGATGTCGAAGGCCTTTGCGAGGTTTAGGTAGGCTGTGTGGACCACTTTTCTCTCATCTATAGCCTTGGTAACTGTTTCAAAGAAGTCCACCAGGTTTAGGAGGCATGATCTGCCCTTAACAAAGCTGAACTGGGTAGGGTCCAGTGTTTAGAGGTTCCCAATGTCTCTGTTAATGAGATCCATGATGATGCACTCCATAGCTTTGCAGACCAAGCTAGTCAGGCTTATAGGGCTATAGTTCCTGGGGTCCTATGTGGCTCCACCTTTGTGGAGCAGAATAACCATTGCTGTGCACCACTCTGTGGACATGTAGCCTGTGGAGAGGCTGAGTTTAAACAGTGTGTTAAGGTGAGGGGTTAGTTCATCTTTGAGCTCATGTAGGATGCAGCCTGGGACACCATCCAGTCCCATTGATGCTATGTTTTTGGCTTTGGAGAGGGCTGTTTTAACCTGAGTGTCTGTGATTTCAGGGGCACTACATTCTTCTGGTATAGTTAGGGGCCCTTTTGGGGGTCAGGGAGGGTGAAGTTTGCACTGAACCTGTCTGCTAGGATGTTGGCTATATCGGTCAGTTCAGTGTATTTTGTGCCATTCTGCACTAACAGATCTGAGAATTGCCACTTAGATTCTTGACATAGTTAAAGAATCAGGGAGCAACATGGTGCACCTATGGCAACTACATGGCTGTGATGTCAGCACATCAAATCACAAATGTAGCCAGCAGAAAAGGTGGAAATCAAAAGATTTTAATGTAAAAATCACATAACTAGGTAGAGGGTAGTAAGCCCAACTACCTGTCCTAAAACAGTTTTGGCTGTAATATCCTTCTTCAGTGAGTAAACGTAGCTAAAGAATGCCTTGTGATTATCTTTGGAGTCCATGGCAATTTTTGTTTCAAAGCTAGCCTTGAATGATTTTATGAGGGCACATAGTTTCTTGCTGATACTGATCAGGGATGTCTTCCCTTCTTGGGATTTTACTCTTTTCTGTACTAGTTTCATAACCTTCTGTTGTATAACTTGTTTATGGCAGGGGTCCACCAGACTGGTTTCCTTTTCTTGGAGGAGTGAGTCTTGGTTTTGTTTGGGATAGCATGATCCATGCATTCTTGCAGGTGCCCGTAGAGTGCATTAGTAAAGGATTTTGCAGCTTGGACAGCGTTATCCTTTAGCATGGGGGCTTTGAAACTTCCCACCTCGGTCTTAAGTAACGTGAAGTTTGCTTTTGAAAAGTTTTTCACAGTGGTTTCTTTGACTGGGGGTGGTGGCGAAATGTGGATATCCAGAGTGATTAGTTTATGGTCAGATCTAACCAGCAAGGGGTTGACCTCTGGTGTGGAACACCGGTCACCCATGTTGGTGATGACCAAGTCCAATATGTTGTCACCTCTGGTGGGGGTGTTGATCAGCTGATCCAGGGCATTTGAGTTTATAAATTATAGGAAATGTTGGGCAAGGGAGTTTGTACTTGAGTAGTTCTCCCAGTTAATGTTTGGGTAATTGAAATCACCCAATATCAGGGTGTTTGGTAGGACCTTTATGTTTCCCATTGTTTGCAGGATGCAGAGTGGGGGTCCTGGGACAGGGTGGGTGATCTCTAGCAAGCTATAATTTGAATAGCAGTTTTGCCCATTGTTAGTTGCATGTGGATGATCTCTGAAGCATCGTGCTGTGCCACTAACCTGGAGGTGTGGATATCCTTGATGAATATGGACACGCCACCACCTTTTTTATTTCGGTCCGGGTTTTGTGGACGAAATGTATGGTATGCGTTGTAGCCTGGTAGTGCTGGGGTACTCTCTGGAGCCTTAAACAAGGTTTCTGTTACAGCACATGTATTGATTTTCTCCATACTGAGGAGTGCCTCCAGTGCATGCATTTTGAGGTTTAGACTTCTGCCATTGAGTAGCATTACCTTCAGTTTTTTGTTACTTGTGCTATTTACAGTGGTAGGTTTGTCTTTTGAGCCTTGCCTAAAAAAGGTGCTATGGGGGTGGCAAGAGCCTTTGCCAGTATTCGAAAGCCTAAGGGTGACATGTGCAAGCCATCTCTAACAAAGCAGCATGGCTTGTCGAGCATGTTATCCCAGGCTGACAGACACTGGATCCCCTTTGAATGATACCAGAAGCTTATCCAATTGTTGAAATTTATATTTTGTCTCTATAATGTGGTATCATTCTTGGTGAGGGCAGGATGCTACTCAGGGTCAGGGTCATACTGGCCTGGGCTACGTCATCAGACAGCTCCTCCATGTCTCTTTTCATGTAGTCCAGGGAGGTACTGCTCAGGTCATTCACACCAATATGGACAATGACAGAGTCATATTTGTACTTGTTCTGGAGTGACCTGAGTGCTTGTGTTATGTGGCAGATCCTGGTACCCAACAGGCAGCTAACAGTACCCTTCTCCTTGTTCAGCCTAGTGAGTGGGATGTCAGTGTGCCTAACTATAAAGTCACCTATTATTAGTGTTTTGGGTATGTTATTTTGCCTTAAAGGCTTTGATTGCGTGGCACACTGGTTTTGTGAAGTATGTGTTTCCTGGTTTGTGTTGGCAGGGTGGAGGTTGCTTGGATATCTGCTTTGGAGGTCTCTGTTGCTTTTGCATAATTTTATTTAGAGCCTCTGAGTATGTTTTTGTGTATTGATGTGTGTTTTTTGTCGGTGATGGTTTCATAGGTCTATGTGAGAATGGTGGTGTGATGCAAGTAATTCCCTTTTTCTCTTGACTGTCTTTTCCAGTCTTGGGTTGAAACAGCTTAGCCTCCAGTTTGGCTGTATAATTGCATCTCTCACATGTATTAGTGTTTGGTGGAAGGAGAAGAGGGTTGTCTGTGTACATGAGGCAATTGTATCATTGCCGCAAAATGCCTAGACTCACCAGTTGGACCAAAGAGTACACCTGAAACTGCCCTTTGGACATGCCTGGATAGGTACAGTGAACTGTTTTAATGATTGGCTGGTAAGGTCGAATAGAGAGTATTGTCCTTCTCTACAGTATGGGGGGGGGGGGGTCTAGTGCTAACGTTTATTAGTGCTTGGTATGAGTTTTGAGCAAGTGCCAGGATAAGAAGTGAATGGTTTGCTTGCTTAAGTTTAAAGTTTGTCTACTTCCAAGGGAAAAATTGAAGAGTAGACTTTGTGGAGCCGGAAATAGTTATACCCTAGCTAACTGGCATTGTCGGGCACACAAAACCATGCAAATGCGGGTTTTATAGCAGGGAAATGAAAGAAAGAGAAATTAGCACAAAATAGCCAATAAACTACAAATTTCTGGGCTGAAACCACTCCTCAAGGGACAGATAGGCTGCTCAAAGCTTCCTCTCTCACAGTGAACAGAGAAACTTCCTTCTATCCAAGTAAGTTATGGGCAAACACAGAAACTTGTAACACAGCCCTGAATTCAGCACTAACCTAAAAACTGGACTATACTAGCTTAGAAAGGTGGGAAAACAAGTGTTTTTTGTTTTTTTTTTTTTTTCAGAAAATAAAGCAGATACAATTAAAAAAACACTTTAAATGCACAGAAATGGTTATCATACTTGAGTGTTTAGCTTACAACAGTTAAACAGGTAATTTAAACACAAAAACCAGGCTTGGTGCACAGGGTCGTGGACAACACCATTGATGCACTCGTATGCCAGATGGAAAGCATGCTATCTATTATGGTCCATAGAAAAATATGTCAATCACTCAAACAACCAGGTGAGTAAAGGAACCATGATGACAGTTCTGCTGGTGAGGACTAGATTTCAGTGTTCGTGTTTGATGGGTGTGGCCATCCGATGCCCCCTCCTTATTCCCAATCATGGTGTCCTCAACCTATGTCCCTCACCGCCCAAGTGTCTTGTCTTGTTTGTCCTGATTGTTTGCATCTGCTTCCTCACCTACACTACTTAAATGACCCAGAAATATGTACATCCCTTACCCACATTCCTCTCTTACTGAAGTAAAAAAATAAAAATCGGGCACCTATCCCACAAAAAAAAAAAATATATATATATATATATATATATATATATATATATATATATATAGATAGATAGATATAGATATAGATATTATCCCATGCATAACTTTCCACTTTGCACATGTGTCTTCATGACACACTTGATTCAGTCCAATGGGCTATACAACATGATTGTGTTGTCACCCCTCTTTGTTGAGGTGACAGTCCAAATTCAGCTAATATTCTATACATATGTTTTTATTTTACAGTGTTGAAGAAGTGGAGAACTATGGTTCTTTTTTACCTTTGGCCCGCACATTCCTATATTGCTTTTCCTTTGTTCTTCCCTCTGCTTTCCCCCCATTTCAACACTTTCCTATCTACCCCATTTTAACTCCTTTAATCTGGTCAAAAAATAAAACCACACACAACACACATAAGTAAAAAAATGAAGCCCTTTACTTTTTGTCCTCTATGTTTGTGCAGAGTTTGGCATCATGGCAAATGGTTCTTCAGTGGTGTGGTTACCTCTGTGCCATGCTGCTTAAACATGCTGCACTAACGAAACACACTGTGAAAGTAGAATAAAGTATTATTTCATTACATTATGTGTACATATATAAAAGTATTACCTACAGTTGGATTTGACCCCTGGAGCATCAAAATAAAGATCTCAAAGCACTTAAACCTATTGCCACAGAGTCATCTAAGAAGCAGGTGTGTTTCTTATACTCAGTACTATCCACAGTACTGACTGCCATGCCTCTGTTCTTAACGTGTTAATGAGGAGGAAAGTAAACCAATAGAACTCTCATGAGTTTATCAATGAAGCAGAGATCTACGTTTGCTGTTGCTTAACTATGTGTAAATGTGGAAAGCAGTATAAATATTTTTTAAAGGTTAGACAATTTATCATACATTTCCAGTATGACCTATTTATGAACGCCATAATATTTGTTAGATGTGTTGCTATAGCCAGTATGGATAAGTGCTTCTGAATTTCAAGTAGGAGTCTTTAAATGTGTATATAATATGTGCAAACACTTTGCCATTGATCATGAAAACTATTTGCTTGGAAGGGCATTATGGAAAGTGCTTATAATTGTACATTAACATGTTGTACTTATGTTTCCTGTCCACTTAGTTTTCATCCTTTTAAAGTACATTTAAAAACACAACCAAAGGGAAGGTACTTTTTAGGGAAAGAACACATATTTACACTGTAGCCATGTATTACCTGCATCCATGTATTTTACACTTGTTCTCTCATTACTTGTTCCCAAATATATCAACCACACTACAGAAATAACAGAAAAAAAATGTTGTTACATACCATGTACATCTTTATACTGACAGTACACATTCATATTGTCTAATACTTATAGTAATATAGACAGCTGTATGCATATAGTTTGTAAAAGATGTCTCTTAAAGGGTACATGCACATTGGAAACACAGCAGCAAAGAGTACACTTTGCAGACTCAAAAATCTGGTAATATGCAAAACTTTAATATCTTGACAGTCGTACATGACTAGACATCCATTTTATACAGATCTCCTAACATCTTCTCTCAAACATCCACTGATGATGTCATCCACTATAAATTGTCCTGCAGCAGTGCAAAAGGCATACTTGTGCCGTGGCACTTGCATTAAGTACTAAGTTCTGTAGGTGGTGTGCTTCATTAGGTAGGGGTTTGAATTCTGCTGTGGTCATTTGGTATGTTTGTGTGTTTGTTCACTTGGTTGAAATTAGAGAGAGCATTTTACACCAGCATGTAGGACACTGCTATTACCATTTTCTTCTCAGCAGGCCCTGCTGATGTCATCAGCTGTAATTTATGTATTTATTTATTTATTTCCAGTTTGATGACTGGGGAGGTCCACTGGGTTCAAGGAGACCATTTTCAGTGAAGATCTGGGGAGAAAAGCTACTTAATACATAGTAGAAATAGTAAAAGTTAAGCAAATAGTAAATAATATATAGTAAAACATAAGCAAAGTAACAGTTAAGCAAATAGTAAATATTATATAGTAAAACATAAGCAAAGTAAAATAACAACATAGTATAATATAAAATGCATATTTACATGTTTATACATTAGAGAACAATAGTACAGAGTCACCATTGTACTGAGGTTTTAAATCATCTGAGAATTGTATAAAAGTAACATTTGTAAGAAAACAGTAAATAAGATTTATCCCCTATAGGGTAAAGTGGAAGGTATTTTATGTGTATGGATATATTTATGTATTAGGCAGGATTAGGTAGGTAGAGTGCAATTGCAATAACGTGTTGCCCAACACTACAAACATTAGACTTGTGCTGTGATGCACGCATTAAATGCAGTTATGAGTTCTGTTCTCAGTGTGATCACTTGGTATATGTGTGTTTGTTCACTTGGCTGACATTAGAGAGAACATTTTAGACCAGCATGTGGGATAGTGTCATTATCATCTTTTTTCAGCAGACACTGCTGATGTCATCAGCTATAAAGTGATGTCTGACAATATAAAAGTCAGACTAGTGTCATGTCACTTGCATTAAGTACTGTGTGTTGTAAATAGGTAGGGGTCTTTTCTCACTGCGATCAGTTGGTGGTTTTGTGTGTGTGTGTGTGTGTGTGTGTGTGTGTGTGTGTGTGTGTGTGTGTGTGTGTGTGTGTGTGTGTGTATCTGCGCATGTGTGTCTGTGTGTATTTGTTTACTTGGTTGACATTCAAGAGAGCATTTTACACCAGCACATGGGGCACTGCTATTGCCATCTTTGTCTCACCAGACACTGCTGTTATCATCAGCTATAAAGTGTTATCTGCAACTATAAAAGCCAGACTTGTGACGTGCTTGTGTTAAGTACTGTGCTCTATAAATAGGTATGGGTTCTGTTGTCACTTTGTTCAATTTGTATGTATGTGTGTGTGTGTGTGTGTGTGTGTGTGTGTGTGTGTGTGTGTGTGTGTGTGTGTGTGTGTGTGTGTGTGTGTGTGTGTGTGTGTGTGTGTTTTCACCTGGTTGAAATTTGACAGATCGCTTTACACCAGCATGTGGAACACTGCCATTATCATCTTCTTCTCTGCAAAAACACCGCTGATGTCATCAGCTATAAAGTGTTGCCAACACTCTAAAAGCCTGACTTTTGCCATTCAACTTGCGTTAAGTATTGTATACTTTAAATAGGTAGGGGTTCTGTTCTTACTGCTGTCTGTTGGTATATTTGTGTGCATGGTTGTTTACTTGGTTGACATTTGAAAGATCATTTTACACCAGCATGTGGAATACTGCTATTACCATCTTCTCCTCACAATACACTGTTGATGTCATCAGTTATAAAGTGTTTTTAAACACCTTTATTTAATTACCACTTGTGACATAGGCAAATTTACATTTCTATTAAAGTAATCTAACTGCACTAAAATTAATATTAGCAAACATCATACTTCACATATATTGCTATACATCATATAACCGAAGCAACATTACATACATTATTAAATTCCTGCCCTTTTCTTAAACAAGAAACATCTTTATTAAACCATCACTTATGTCATAAGCAATCATATATAAATGAAAATGAACCACACTGACACAATCCTAGTTACAAGCATTTTACATCACAAACCATACTGATGTCTGACAATATGAATGCTAGACTTGTAGTGTGTCATTTGCATTAAGTACTGTGCTCTGTAAATAGTTGGGTAGGGGTTCTAATCTCAATGCAGTCAACTGTGTGTGCATTCAGAAATCAGTAGGTGAAGATTTTTCAACAATATTTGAAGACACAGCTATGTAAAACCCTCATCTGATCATCTTGTTGTAGCATATTATGATTATGTTATCTTGTATAACAAGCACTCTGGCAGTATTCAATAAAAACCTGTTATGTGGAAGTCACATTAACTACAGATTTTGCAAGCTACTTTACCTACACATATAGGTGTTCTAATCTGACAGCAGGCAAATTGCATGTCTATACATAAACGTCATCACTTTTGTGACAATTTTACAGACGGAGGTGACTCCACATCCATGTCCTACACTCCTCCAAATATGTTCTCCTCAGCATACAATGATGCTTTCATACTCTGTAAAGTGCAACATGACAGTGTTACAGTCAGACACATGCAGTGTTGCTATTGTGACATTGCATGACATTCATCTTCTATACCTACATAGGTGTAATGTTCAAATCAGGGCCAGTCTACTGCTGTGTGTGTGTGTGGTTGATGTCACATTATGGTCACTGTATGGTCTTCAAAATCATTCTTCATTTCACTACCACTTGGGGAACCTTTCACCTAGTTCCATGCATCCACCATCCTTTGTTTTCCTCTGGACATCCTTCTTGCAGTGGAGTGGAGGATGTCCTCATGTCAAATATGCATACACACACACACACACACACACACACACACACACACACACACACACACACATCAAGTAGATGACGCCTTCCATGAGCCTCTGCATGCCGTCTCCAGATCACTGCATGTGTGATTGCTAATTCTGTTATGGTGTGTTGCACCTGTCCCATATGGATAGTGGCAAGATGTTATGCAATCCAACAAATATACACAGCAGTCTTACTATCTTCCATAATATAGATATAGGGATTTTTTTTTACATGGTATAATACTGGTCAGGATTTAATGTGATATTGGCCATTTGCCTAATAATGTTCTATGACCCTGTGAATGGTTGACATGTCAATGCTACAACAGGTTTCCCACTACTCTGTACTATATATACTTTCATTTAATGTGTTGGAACTGTATACATTGCTTTATTAAAAACCCTGATAGTCAATGAGGCGTTTTGCACCCATAGTTAAACAGGTGTACACGTCTGTAGGTATTTGTGTTGCTTTATGCAGTTTCTTGTCTAGCAACATTGTTGCTGGCCATGAAATCATGCTTGTTTACATTTAAATGTAATGCACAGTATGCATATCCAATTAGTGTTGCTGCTCATTGTGCAGACACGTAAACTATGTGTAAGCTTCACACTAAGCCTACACAGACTTTAATGAATCCCCAGGTATCTTTTTAACAATTATCATTCACTACATTTCATAAATTGCCCAATTCCTGCGTTCTGTTAAACATCCTTCCTCTTGCTGACATTATTCCCACAAATTCCATTAATTTCTGAGTTTGAGCCTTCCCCTTTCTTACATTTGGTTTAGATTTTATAGTTACTGTTTTTGGCAGTGAGTAGTATCAAACTTAGTAAGGCCTTACCATGTTTAAGCAATTCAGTTCTTGTATCTCAGCTTGAAAGAATCATTTACTTAGTTACAACCATTTGTTCTCCTCTGTATTTCTGAAAAAGTACTTTGCATGGAATTTTTAAAATCTGTCAGTTCTTTTACATTCCCAAAACATGTTCCTAGTTACATTTCTCTGTCTCTCTTTCCCATCACAAATTCAGCATTTGCTTTCTACCTGAGGAAACATTCTTTGAGGTCTGAAGTAGTGTGTCAGAATGTGAATTGTTTAAGAATTTAATTTAAAAGTCAAAACAAACAGTAGCATGATAGCGTTTATTGTCACAAATACACATATTTTCTTGTTTGTATGTCGGGTGAGTCTGTGATGATTATATTAATACAATTATTATTATTATTATTATTATTATTCCTGCATGGCTTTTAGAGATGCAAATGCTTATAAAATGCCATCTGTGCCATTTAAAAATGAATTTATGTATTTGGAACATGTGAAAATATACAGTAGTTCTTTAACTAATCAGTTTTGAAGTGATGTTTTCGGGTCTCAGTCCTGACAAATATTAAACATAAGATGATATGGTCAAGGGGATAAGTTGATTGATTCCTTATCCAGTGTGGTCTACATAATGTGCAGTGTAGATCTATGCTATTTTTTTCTCTATCACCACTGTTCTGTTTGGGACCCCTGTTAGCAGTCCCCCATGTTTTTATGCCCTTACTAATCTGCATGCATGTGATAGCCCAACTGTTCTGATGTGCACCTGGAGGAGTGCTTCACAAGAAATTCCCATATGAAAGACCTATTGGATGCTACTTATCACCATACTGCAACTCATAGCAGGATTTTCAGTTTAGAACCAACCTCACCAAACCTGCTGGGCTGATACCATGAGGTGGGTATGCAGTGGCACCAATAGGGAAATGTCACCATCCATGTGTTGAGGAAGCCAACATTATCCTGTCCATCTAAACTACATTAAGAAGCTTTCAACTTGGCCTTTGTACTACCACTGGTCCTCATGACCTGATAGTTTTCCCAACACAGCCCCTTCTCCATTCCTTATCACCAGCTCCTCCAACACTAGGCCACAAATTCCAAAATCCAGCCAAAAGAGAAGTATTTCTTATGCGTATCACAGTCAGACCTTCATTTGTCTATGCTATGGATCTGCCAGTATTTGCAGTTATGTAAGCCAACATAATTCTCATAATCCTGATGAGTGTGTGTGTGTGTGTGTGTGTGTGTGTGTGTGTGTGTGTGTGTGTGTGTGTGTGTGTGTGTGTGTGTGTGTGTGTGTGTGTATATGTGTGTGTGTGTGTGTGTGTGTGTGTGTGTGTATATATATATATATATGTGTGTGTGTGTGTGTGTGTATATATATATATATATATATATATATATATATATATATATATATATATATATATATGGGTGTTATATGAATTATCACTGTACACATTTCATTGTTTTCCGAAATACTGGTGGTTTTTCATTGCAGGTACAGTTGGTAGGATTATGTAATGGCTGAACTTCATCGGATTGACCATTACATAACTTTTTCAGAGAAACGGAGTGGAGAAAATAAAGGAGATGTGGTTAGTGAGGTTGTTAAAAAGAAAGCTGGATAAGGAAGATGAGGAAAGGAAAGGGAACAGCTTCCCATTCCAATAATGAGTAAGTGAATCGCTGAGAGATACTTTTGTATGGAACATATTGTAACAAGTAATCTTAGTAATTCTGTGATACTGGAAGCATAAACAGGCTGCATCTTAAATTGAGAATTGTTATAGCCGTGATATGAATTTTATGTTTGAAGGTTTCCAGAATGACATGCTAGAGTGAAAAAAAACAGCAGCTTTGATCTATGCCATTTAATTTTCTTTCAGGTGCTAAAAAGATAAATCAGGAGAAATGGGTTAAAGGGCTACCAAAATCTTTTTATGAGGCATATGAAATTGTTAGGAGTCCGTATCCAGCTGGGCAAAGAAGAACTGCATTTCAAACAGGCATTCTACCTCCTAAGAATAATAACTAGGAAATTTTATTTGCCCAGAAGAGTTTATTTTGGTCTTAGTTACTTCTACCTGGTGTTGAAAATCTACTTTGGTTTTGTGTGTGCGCGCGCATGATTGTGTGTGTGTGTGTGTGTGTGTGTGTGTGTGTGTGTGTGTGTGTGTGTGTGTGTGTGTGTGTGTGTGTGTGTGCAGGCACGCATGCATGAGAGTGCATGTGCGTTTACATCTGTATTTGTAGATAAGATTAATTTTATTTAATAACCCTTTTGAACAGCAGCATTAATCAGTTTAATGTCCAGCCCCCCCCCTTATCTTTTCCCCTTCCAGTTTATGGTCTCTAACTGTTGATCCCTCCCATCATTATGATCATCTAGTTGTTATCTCAAGACTGATTCCCACTTGTGCATCTCACATTTTATGTATTTATTTATTTATTTTACACTTGTTGACTGGGATAGTCCGACTGGATACTTGTCCATTTTCAGCGGAGGCCCAGGGAGAAAAGCTCCATATATACATACATACAGAAAAAATGTTACATTAAACAAATTAAAGCTCTGTTACAGATACAATGCATAGGATAAAAGTCATACATTCTGTCATATATAAATCTGATTTATAGAGTAACAGTTAGAAAGCAATGTAGGGGTGGCAAAAAGACTTCTTTAGCACGTTTATATTGCCAGTAAGTCAGGATTAGAGCAAGGACACAGCCATTGCCTTTTAAAGTACTGTTTTAGATTTTTCTTTGAATTAGGTTAGTTCACATAAAATTTAGAGCTTCCTGTGTTCCGAAACATTGTAACCCAAATTGCTCTCCTGTCTGTGTCACTACATTTTCTCAACTGATGTGTACCCATTCACATTCCTACCACATAAGTACCAACCTCACCCTTTTAGCTCTTCATTTCTTATATTAATCCTTCCTTATTTTGCTTTCTATATACACATTTTGTGAAAGCATTTAGCCATGTAAGTCCATAGTAAATTTTTTTTTCAGCATACAATTTGCCGTCTCTCTTTCCACTGTCTTTTGTTCACATTCCAATGCTTTTTCTCTGCTTTCCATTCTTATTGTCCCAATGTTGTTGCTAATCTATCCCTCTCGTCACCTTCTTTTTTTTCTTCTCAGGTCTAGTACATCAACAATCATCTATATTTCCCTTCTAACCTACCCTGTGTTTTTATATACTCCAGCATATTTTTTTATGCTTGCTTTCTTTTTTTTCCTTTATGCTCTCCTAGCTTCTGTTCTACTTCTTTACTTTCATGATCTTTGACATCCACTCCTTATCAGTTACTATAACACTTTTATTATATTCCAGTCTTCTTCTTCTAAGCTGCCTTTACTGTTATCCATTTCCTCACGCTCTCATTTCATTCTATCACAATTTCTACATTCAAGACCCAATGTTTTATTCAGCCTTCCCTTTAATCCCATTCTTCTCTCACTGTTTTTATTTTCTCATTATTTCTTACTTTCCTTTCTCTATCTTTTCCATCAGTTTTTAAAGGTGGCTGCAGCATATTTCCTGAAGTTGGGAGGTCAGCATCCACCCCGTTCATTAGTATAGGTCTTTTCTGCTTTGTTGTCCTGAATAGCCTTTCCTATGAGCTGATTACATTCTCTTTGTATTTCCTTGATAATTTTTTTCTCGCCGATAGTTTGTGTCTTAGGAGGTACGTTTTGAACTCTCTGAGATACATACTTGCATTATATGATCTATGTTTTGTCTTTTGAGATTTTTACATATGCTCTTTGCTATGAACATTATGGCCCCCAACCTATCCTGTATGACTGCAAATATTCTAACATACATTTAAAGGGTGAATTTTCTTCCTCTTATTTTTTTTTTAGCTATACGAAGCAATCCTCATGGATGTCTGCAATACAACAGTTTAAACTGTGTGACTCTACTTGAGAAAATATCTCTTATGCCAAAGAGAACCCAGGGAAGCAACTGACACATTTTCTCATGTTCACTTCTATAGTCTTCTGAAAAACAGATTTTAAAGTTTTATTAGAATGCTCAACTAGTCTATATTTCTGAGAGTGGTATATAGACACCCATAATTGTTTCACTTAAAAAACTGATAGAGTTCATGCATTAATCTGTACATGAACAAGATGCTTAAACAGTAATAATTTCTTGTGAATTTCTTACCCTAGAAAAAGGCAGCACTAGTTCTTTTGCTATGGTCTTTGTGCTGACTCTTTGTAAGGGTGCTATCTCAGGAAATGTTGTTGCATGATCCATAACTGCTAGAATCTACAGGTGGCTCTTATACAATGGGTAATGGTTTTAGAAGGTTCTTAAATACTGGGTTTCTTTTGGTCATTTTACATTGTGGACAATCTGTACAAAAGTTCACACCTTCATATGTTCATGACAGTAAAATGTAACAAATGTCATAGCTTTTGTCTAATCCATACCAAAATGACCACTCATAATGTGCCTATGCACTAACTGATTTACATGTGTCCTGTAACTGCTTCAGTTTCTGTTCTTTATATGTTGTTATCCTGTAGAGCAGTGTATTTCTTAAGTTAAAGAAGTGATGTATAGCTGGGCTATTCTGTTCCATTGTCTGCCCATTTATTCTCACTCTTTATTTCCCTGCCAATGATTGCCTTCCCAGTGAGACTTCTTAAAGTTTACATAGTTTATCTCTAAGTCAGCCTAGTCAGCATTGCTTTTTAACAGAATCTGGAGGTCATGGCCTCCTTGCCTACAAACAAAGATAGACGTTTTTCCCCTTCACCTAGTTCAATCCCCATAAAATGCAATTGGGAACAATAATTTTCCTGCACCAAGGATACTCATAATTTACTCCATTCCTTCGGTATTTTCTTATTTTCTGCACTACTAGAGAAATTATTCTGTTTTTGAGTAGCTTTCTGCACTGGTGCAGCAGAGTGAAGGTTAAGGCTTTATTTAGGATTTTGAATTTTTTTTTCTTCAGTGTTAAGATTCATCTCTTTCTTTCTCAGTGTCTATACCTATTTCTCCTGCAACTTCCTCATTGACTCCTGTTATTATTTTAACAAATGTAAACTCGCCTACTCTGTCAGTATCTACATCGACTCAGTTCATTATTTGAACAATTGGTGCCTTCTGGTAAGACTTACTATCGGTATATCTAACCCATTTACACTGACCCATATCTTATGTCTTCTACTTACACACCACTTTCTTTGCTGTTGACATGCACCTCCGATAAGCTGAACACATCTTCCCTAGACGCAGTCATTTTTATATCTCTTTAAATTGTGGAAAATCCTGACTAATTATCACAACAAAGGTAATGTTATGCTTTAAAGCTACTGGATGTATTCTGCCTTGAAGGGTTTTTATTTTTGCTTATGTTATATGCTGTTCTCTGGTATCCCTGTTTACACACATTGCTTCAAATCTCTATGTACTGGTTATTTTATGCTTATAAAAAGATTGTGCTCTAACTAGTGTAATCATGTTTGTTAGTCTAACAATCCTTGCAATTATTTTCCATCCACTGCAACTGTGCAAATGATTAGCATAGTCACAGCCTGTGGAAAACAATGTACCTCATATTCTATCGGTATGCTTTCAAATTAAATTTGTCTATCAATTGATGGGCTAGCATAAATGGATTTTGCAGGTATAATCTTTCTAGTATTGGATGCACAGTGTTTTACTTTATGCCTCTCTTTTGAACACCTGAAATAAATCAATTCAGATGGGGACATTTTTTGTTTGTTTGCAGGCGAAAACACACAGCAAGGTGAAGTATTATTGTAAGCCATCAGTGCATGCAAGTTTAATTTATAATTTATATTTTTAGCTGACATCAACTATTTTACTGAAGTAAATAGATATCATGAAGACTTAAAGTAACTTTAAGAAACCCACTTTCTTATATTACTAAGTAGTGCCCTTAAATTTATCTACAGCTAAGATTTCTAAAGTTTGTCTCATAGCATTTACTTTGTTTCTAACCAAAACTTAACAATATGCATAGAAATAACCATCTCTATAATTACTGGTCTATCTTTACTGAATGCCCAGTTCTGAACTCAGAATCATGAATAGAATGGACAGAAATAGCTCAAGCAGAGTAACGTTTTGGACATAATTTATTTCTTGCTTGAAAGAAAATAAGACTGAATGTCTTCCCTTAGTCATTATGTTTGTTCATGATATCAACTGATGAAAAGTTGGGGGGAAGCTCTAAAATGCAGCTCAGATAATCTAGAGCCCCATGTCTTCTGACGGGCCTAGCTGGCCCCTAAAACACCCACCTTATTTAGTTTATTTTACTGCAGTCTTGGATAGTTAGGTTAAGCTGAAGGAATGAAGGGAAAGCTGCGGAGTAAGAAAGAATGTGAAAAATAATAATAATAATTCAGATTATGGGGCAGACCAGGTTATGGAGAAAATGCTAAAGGGCAACACAAGCAAGAATGATAGATATGGACTAAAACTTATTACCATGGGTTCATATAATGCCATTACTGCTTGTTTGAAATGTACATTCTTCATTTTTGTGTTCACACCTTTATATGTGTATTTCTAAATATGTGGAGACATGAAAAAGAAAAAGAGCGTATGCCAAGAAGAGGGGGTATATGCACAAAATCCTGATATTCAGTCTTGGTAAGCAGTAGATGTCTCCCTTCTATCCATTTATGTTCTGGATCTATCACTGCAGTCACTGCAAATAAAAGATTCAGAGTCCATTTCAGTGGTTCTAGACACTCTACATTTGGTTTATAAAACAAATAAGTGCATAAACATCTTGATTATTGAAATGACTTTCTTCAGTTACAGTCAGGTAGTTGCCATCTTTCTTATCTCTACAGATTTTCAAACACATTTCCACTTCTTCTGTTAAGTAGCAGCTTCTCAAAAACAACACTAATTTTAGCCAAAGCCCTGTCGGCTGCATTCTCTCTTCACTTGTAGCTGTCTAAAATTCCTTCCTCAAAATTCTTTCAAGACCTGCTTTTGCCCTTCTCACTGGCAGAAGCTAACTTAAACTGCTAGTGCCATCTTGTTCTCCCATTAATCACTATGGATACCAGCTTCACTCTGACTTGTGAAATGTTTGCACTTTTCTTGGATGATACCCTAAGCTATAAGTCACTATATTATCCTTTTTATATGCAACTGGCTCTGTAAGGCTAATATTAATATAGATAAATAAATAAATATTTAGATAGAAATAAATACACACATATATATATATATATATATATATATATATATATATATATATATATATATATATATATATACGTGTGTGTGTGTGTGTGTGTGTGTGTGTGTGTGTGTGTGTGTGTGTGTGTGTGTGTGTGTGTGTGTGTCTGTGTGTGTGTGTGTGTTTACTGGTAATTTTCAGTAAATCATATGTGACATACCACATCACATGTTCTGTACCCATTTGTAAAATTTAGATTATTCTGCACACCATGACAGCAGAAAATTCCATCACCTGACCAACAGACATCTACAAGTCTTTCAGTTTAATGGTTTGAAGACAATAAACCTGCTGTAATTTGAAATAATAACAACAATAACAATGTATATGTGCATATCTTAGATACCGCTATCTAATTTTCACGTGTACTGTGACAGAATATATGTGTTTGAATGAGAGGGAGGATAAAGGAATGGTGAGGATGCAGGGAGTAGAGTTGGCGAAGGTGGATGAGTTTAAATATTTGGGATCAACAGTTCAGAGTAATGGCAAGTGTGGAAGAGAGGTGAAGAAGTGAGGACAGGCAGGATGGAGTAGGTGGAGAAGAGTGTCAGGAGTGATTTGTGACAGACGAGTACCAGTAAGAGTGAAAGGGAAGGGCTACAAGAGGGTAGTGAGACCAGCTATGTTATATGGGCTGGAGACAGTGGCATTAACAAAAAGGCAGGAGTTAGAGCTGGATGTGGCAGAGTTAAAGTTGTTAAGATTTGCACTGGGTGTGACGAAGGTGGACAGGACTAGAAATAAGTATATTAGTCACCCCAGGTTGGACAGTTTGGAGACAAAGCCAGAGAGGCGAGATTACATTGGTTTGGACATGTGCTGAGGAGGGATGCTCGCTATACTGGAAAAAGGATGCTAAGGATGGAGCTGCCAGGTAAGAAGAGAAGAGAAAGGCCTAAGTTAAGGTTTATGCATGTGGTGAGAGAGGACATGCAGGTGGTTGGTGTGACACAGAAAGATGCAGAGGGCAGGAAGAAATGGAAACAGATAATCCGTTGTGGCAACCCCTAATGGGAACAGCCGAAAGAAAAAGAAAAGAAGACTGTGACTAGCTAAAAAATGTAAGTACTAACATTTTAAAACAAGGTGGATCTAACATACTATTGCAATATGGCTGACTATAAAATTTAAAAAAAATAAATTTTTGGCTTGCTGACTTTTAACCTAGAGCTTTCAAGAAAAGAATTTCAACACTGCAGAACATAACAATGTAAATGCAACAATCCTCAAATAATGATATCAAAAGTTTAGCCCTAATGGCTATAACAGTTCACCTAAAACGTGTATGCTTCGCAGGGAAACATACAATAAAGCACTTAATGCATGTAATAATACATGGTAGAAGGTTACAATAATCACTGCTAGTCTGTCATCACTGCCACGTGATTCTTAAGAGAATTAATCTTTTTCTGCTTCCCTTTTTCAATTTACTGAAGCTAAGCTGTGTTCATGCATTTCCTCTGCAGCATATTGCCCACCTCTTGTAATAATGTTCAACAAAAGGTCATAGCATATTAAACCATCTTGATATATAGCAGTGTTAGATGAAAAAAGGCATGGTAAATAAATAAATACATTTGATTTCCCTTCTGTTAAGCGTGAGCTAATGATTTAAGGAACAGTGACTTTCTGTCTAAGATTACAACAAAGAGGCCTAGAATATTTTCTGTCTGAGACACATTTGTAATAGATTAAAGGTCTGTATCCAGCATGAAAGGGAAGCTTCTGCCATTATTCTTGTTTTCAGCTTGTCATTATGCTTTCTTGGTCTTTGCACGGAATAAATCAGGGACTGCATGCTAAAGTGGAAAATCCACTGTGCCAATGCTGCTCCAGTCAGAATGCGTTTCAACAAATAGTTTTAAATCCTTTCATTCTCAGAGCCCATCACAGCAGGTGCTTTTAACTAGCACACTGCAGCTTTCATTAGGCAACCAGTGTTTCACAGTCCCACAATTCATTCTTAAGGTCTCAGACTTTAAAAGTGTTAGCTAGACATTATTAGCATTATCAAAGGACAAACCCTGCATAACTTACATAATACATCATTCGGATTTCTGTTTAATTTTTACCCATTCCTTTCAGGAAGCCGGAGATGCATTCATTAAAAGAAAATGTAGCTTTAAATGGGTTTGCATTATATGTAACTGCTGATAACTTTTACAGATTTTTTGTTACTGTATATGTTGGCACCATTAAGACAATTTATTAAAAATTTCAATCGTAAAAATATATTCTCTGTGTTTAATATTATGTACATTAGTAAAATCAGCAGGAGATCAAATGCAGGTGCACTAGATTTGGTTTAATAAAATTTCACTAAATTCATAAGCTTTAAATGTCAGACTAATATGTCCTTACAGCCAGCATGAAGTTAATTGCTCAGGCATTACTGTTGTACAAATAAATAAATCATTTTTTTTGACTCCATAGAATTAATGTGTTGGAGTGTTGATTTGTTTGATCTCATTCATATTTGTTTACTGGGACAGTGCATTGATAACAGCTGACCAATTTCAGGCACAGCCCAGGTGAAATGTTTCAGAGGTAGCACAAAAATGGAGGTTAAATATGTTGTGGTAGTTTATTAAATGTATGATAAAAATGTAGATCAGAAGGACAGACATTTAAAGTAATCAATGCCAACTATCTATATCCTCTCATGAAATTCTATATTTTGAACAAATGTTTTTCCAGTTTTACCACAGCTCCAGTTTATTTTGTCTCTTGTTCACACATGTTTATTTACAATGTGTAACGCAGTTACATGCCCAAATGCCATCTGAGAGTGATGCTAAATGTGAGAAGCACTATCTGTGTAGAGTTTATAGTTACTACAATGTCCTACTCTTTTATGTGCACTACATTAGGCTGTTCTGTTACAGAATAGGATAATTTGACTTAAGACCCCAAGGCTTATTAATACTTTACCAGCATTTAAATTAGAGAGTTACTTCAGTCTTCTTCTTTTGGCTTTTTTCACAGTTAGGGGTCACCACAGCAGATCACCTGTCCGCTCGTGATTGGCAGTGGAGTTTTATGGTGTCAAGTTGCTAGCCTGGCACCCAACCTTTCACAGAAGGCACACACACCTAGGACCAATTTAGAGTGTCCAATCCACCTACAGCATGTCTTTGGGATGTGGGAGGAAACCAGAGCACCCGGAAGAAACCCACGTGACCACTGGGAGGACATGCAGACTCCACACAGAAGGCACCCCAACCAAGGATCGAACCGTGGAACCTCTTGCTGTGAGGTGGCAATGCTAACCAATGCACCACCGTGGCTGCCCTTAGAGAGTTGCTTCAGTCTGATGGTCATAAACTCAGTGACTGACATTTCAGTGCTTACTTAATAATATAAGTTGCTGTTCTGTTGACTTGTATTTTTAAATCATGTGTCTTACATGCCCTGGAATGAGCATTGATTTTCTAACACCAGAATAGTATTCTATTGTCTTCCATTTTTCCTGTGTTATTTATTTAATTATTTTTTACTTATATTCCATTTTGTAAAAGAATGTCTGTTTAGACAAGTTGTCCCATTTTCATGGTTATGATACAACACCAAATGTCTGCCATGTGATATGTTTATGGAAGTTGCTAGAAAATGAAACCCAGATTAAAAGTTAATTTCCTTCTTTTTCTTTCTTTCTTGTTTTTTTTTTCTTTCATTTGCCTCCTTATATTATCATTCATTTCTCTGTTTTTTTTTTCTGTCCAGTCTTAGCATTTCTTGTCATTATATTTTGCAACTCTGAGTGCATGGCTGTGACTTCTGTGGAATATTTAAAGTTAGTGGCAGCATCGATTATTGTTACTTCTTGATATGGCAAAGAAGCCATTAGTTATCTGTTCTCTAGATATGTTATTATTTTATAGCATCAGTGGCTAAATTTTCCAAAAGTTACTTTTCATATGTCTTGTTATCTGATTTGTTTTTGTACAATTATATATATGACCTACATACTTTAAATTATCTGAACTTGGCTTTGATTTTTGCTTCTTGGAACAATGTACTTATGTGAATCTTTGATCATGTAAGAAGTGGTGCTTGTACTATGACAAACACTGCCACTGGGAACAATAACGCAGCCCACGAAATACTTTTAATTTTTAGAAACCAAGAATTAGAGACACTTCATCATAAAATGTGATGTTGGCAGGAGTTTAAAAGATCAGCAGTCCATGATGTCTGGGTATGTTTTTTCTCATGACTTAGTTTCCAGACAGTGCTTTATGCTGCACATCAAACAATTTCTTCGACTCACCTGTGAAGCCTAATCCTAATTTAGAGTGTCCAGGCTCTGAGTGCGTGTTTCTTTTACTATTGCAGTCATTCATTAGTGGACTACAGCTGAGAGGCACTGCCCCTGTAGAGACCAATGCCATGTGCTTGCAGATATGCAGCCCCACTTTTAAAATTAGCAACACTAAATGCTATCTCTTTTGTAACATAATATGGATTTTTCAGTTATTATTACATTTTCTTCATAGCAACATTGCTATTATAGTCTGTTTTCTTTATAGCAAAATAGAGTATGTCTTCAAGTTTCCCTGCTGAATCTGAATGCCATTTTCCCAGTGGGCGATTTTGTTTAACCACTGGTTCAAGCTCTGTTATTATTCTGGTAATACTTTCAGTATCACAGCAGGTATTTAACAATTATACATAAATGGCAAGTGTCAGTTTTGAACTGTACAGTACAATTTAGCCCTTTGTGAGTCAGAGAGTTTGGTGACAGAACCTAAGTGTAATATATACTGAATGGAAATTAATAGCAAAGGACTAAAACTATACTATACTTTTCAGCATTTGCACTTTGCGCTTTTCAAAACAACTGAGACTAATTCTGAGACTAATAGTATACTCAAGCTGATGGAAAAAGACTGGCTCAGGTGTTAGATTATAAGAATCATTTTGTACAAGATAAGTGGCTTCTCTGCTTCCATTCTACTTTACTTTTCCCAGTCTTTTAAAATATATTATTTTCTAGACACCAGATGAAACGCCAGAAAACTAGCGTAAAGAAATGTATATTAAATTAAATATTCACATCTGCTTCCTTCCGTATGTTTTTAAATCTGAATGATTTATGTACATTACTAAATATTTGTAAAATAAAATGAATGAAATAGTCACATGAGGCACTCCTTCATAATTCTTGTTCATAACATTTGCCACTTAATGGCACAAAAAGTACGGATAGATAAGTATAACGTAGAATGATCAGAGAAGACTCTAGGGAAGGACTTGTAAAGGCTGAGCACAAGGACAGAAAGATGGCATCTGTGGTTCAGTGAAACATGTAAACAGTGGACCTGGGCTGTACCAACCTTGTTAGGCAGGATCAATTGGTAACACGGAGCTGAAGACAAAAGGGCAGGAAAAGACCTGGCTGTTTTGATCACACCTAGAATGAACTACAACAGACAAGCTAAAACCTGAGAAAGGTACTGCAAAAACAAATAAAACAATTTTTTTTCATATGACTAGCAAATTATATGAAACATGGGCTCAATAACGATAAGGCATTTTCCCAGATAATAAACAAGAGCAGTGCATATGTTTTAAGAGTAGATATCATAGAAATAAAATTGTAAGCTAAGCATAATTATACAATGATCAAAATACACTACTTCAATACCGTGAAAGCTAATAAGCCTTGTAGTTTTCTTTCTACACCTATGATGATAAAATAAAACAAGCTGTGAAGCAATTTTCCTAAAGTTGCTATCCCATTCTTTTAGGAAAGAAGAGGGTGTGACTCCCCACCCCTCGCCCAGTAATCAAGGAGCCTCAGTCATCACCACTGGCACTGGGGGGGGGGGTGGCGTACACTGAGAGGATGACAAATTCTCACACAGTATTTCCAGATGCAGCTCTCTGCATCAAGTGCAATTTCCTTTAAGAGCACACAGAGACACACTCAGTCTGGGGCTAGTTTCTCCCTCTTTATCCAGATCCCCAATAAGACTCCCCACTGGCACAACTATAGGGTTGAGATCTCAGCTGAGTGGCCAAGCCAAGACCTCCAGCTCCCTCTCTGTCCAACCAGTGCATCATGACCCTGCCCAAGTAGCTGAAGCACACACATACTTTGAGGTTTGACTTACACACACACACACACACACACACACACACACACACACACACACACACACACACACACACACACACACACCTAGGAAAGTCTGGCACAGGTTTACTAGCTATGCCCCCTTTTCCCACACTATAAGGTAGTTATCACTGCCACTAGCCAGCTCCTTATCAGCTTCTTTAAGGCCCTTAACAAAAGGGTGTCCAATCTTACTGTTTAATGGTACTATCAATACAAATGGTAGTTTGACCAAGAGCAAGGCTATTAGGAGTGGCCTACGCAGTGTCAAATAAATATGTTAGTACTCTCAGAACTTAAATATCTCTAGACAGATCAGCCACAATGAAATGTTTAAATATAGTTAATAATAAATTATAAAATAACAATAAAATATTCAGTGTATAATTACAGTGACATCAGAGTTTAAAATCACTGGAAACATTGCAGGACAGTCTCAAATAAATAAAGAAAATATCTAAGCTAAACTTTGCTATATTCCTGACTATATCTATGAGAATTACTATACCCTAGAACAATTAATTAGAGCAGCAAGGAAAATGTGGTGAGTGGATCTTCTAGCTGATGTTGTCAGGTCAAAGACAGAATGCTGAGTCTCTCTCAGAGAGTTCTTAAATTAATATCTCAAATATTGCTGCTGGGATAGCATGCATAATGACATAATTTCTTGTCATCTGACTGTATCCCAGGTAAAACCCCCACTGCTGAAAGCTAGCAGTATTTAGTATCCACCTTTGAAAATACATAGATAAGGGCTTTTCCTCAGATTTTAGGCAAATGGTGGAAGTCATAAAACAATAAAACACTTCCAAGACAATACAGAAATCTCCTTAGTTTTAGACATTGTGTCTCCTTGCTGCACTGAACCTGAAAGACATCTTTTTATGGCCTAGCCATAAAGTAATTTAATTTCAGCTATTTTTCTAATGTTTTCAAGTTAAACTCCTGTATTCCAGTTCTCCTTTCTTAAAATATGTACATTTATACAGTTACAATAGTGTATGTACTTTTCTGCTCTATTCCAGTAGGGTACACTGTGTATACATTTCAAACAGCACTTTGTAAAATACCTCTTCAGCACATATGTCTGTACAAACCATCTTATATGACATACAGCTCTAATACATTTGTAACACAAACATCTTATATGAATCATGTTAATATTCAAAAATGACATGATTATTTACAAAATTCCAGATAGCTGTGTTGGCAGTATCTACATTTCTCACACTTGTATATAAATAATGTTGATAATCTCAAATGATATATAATTATTTACAAAATTCCAACTAGCTGGGCTTGTAGTATCTACCTTCATCACAGAGGGTATCATTTGTGGGGGTTTACAGGTCACCAAGTTCCACCTCTCAAGAACACTACAGAATGTCTGCTCAAAAATTCATAGAACCCTGCCTGTGAAAGCTCTTGAGAGATTTTCCAGAAGTTTATATACAGCTGTGCTGCTAGTAAGATTTAATGTAAACAGATTATGTTTACAAACACTGTTGAGACTGTAGATAGAAGGTTTAGCAAAATTAGACTGCCTGGAGTGGGTTTCAATTACTGGACTGTCAACTTCCCCTAAAAAGATGTAACTACTGTTCAAAGGGATTAAAAAGAATTCCTGTTGCACATTTTGTGCCATGAGCTCGTCCATTCAACTCTGCATTCTACAAAGTTAGAAACAGTAGAAAGACACGCTCTGTGCTAGAACATGGTGTTGAGTCCCCCCTTCCATAAATATTAACTCATGTTCCAAGACCTTAGAGAAAGTACTTCAGTGAAAAAGAGTTATAGTCTCTACATGGTGTTAAAGGATTACTTCTGACTGTGAGAATCACTTTAAATGGCACTCAAAGTGCCACTGTGAAAGGTTATTGTATGGTATCAAGAACAAGAAAGGTATATATGAGGCCTTCAAGAAGGAATCCTCAGATTTCTAATACTGCTTGTGATTCAATACATCTCATATTGATGTACAATCAAGCTTTAAGCCTTCATGCAGTAGATAGTAGATACAATGTCTTAACTGCATTTCCATTGAACTTTCTTCTGTAAGATCAAGTGTTTCTGTAACAAGTAAAAGAGGCCAATGTTATATTTTGGTTTCCTCTTTGCATTTTGTGTGAAATCTTAGAAATGCTGTTTGTCACCAGTCATTCCACCACAATCTCTGACCCTCAGTTTTCAAAAACCAAAGCAACAGGTGTTCACTTTTCATGCATGGTGCACTTAAACCAGCACTCTGGTGGCTATATGCAGGTCTTTTATTAACTGAAAGACATTTGCCCTACAGTCAAGAAAAAGCAGAGCAGCATAGACACAGAATTTGCAATTCTTCAGTCCAACGAAAAATATCAAGTCATCCCTGCCCCCTTTCAATGTATTCTCAACAGTGTGATTGTGAATTAGTCATGTTAAACAAAATCAGCAAAAAACTTACTTTAAAACTTAGCAAATTAGCAAACTATACTGAACAACTATTTGCATAAAATACAAGAACTCTTTAATCTTTTTTTTTTACAGAAATGCACAATCTTATCTTAACTTAATCAGGGGTATTATTCCCTTCTCAAATATTCACTTCCTGATCTCTTTCCTGTATTCACCTTTCAATTTATTCTCCTAATCCCACATGTACAAGTGAAGCAATTTAATCAAATCTGGGATTTCTGTCTTGTGATTACTTTTCTTTAATGTCATTATTATTCCCACATGCTTTTTCCCCTTTATTCAGTCTTGTATACCAATTGAAATCCATTCCTAGAATCCACCTTTCCATCACCCCCCCCATCCTCTTCTATTGGTCCTTTTATTAACTTATCTAGCTCTTTGTTGTAAACGTCTAGTTCAGAACAATTCCAGAAAATATATTTCCCATCACCCTTTTGTATTGCCTTACATCTCCAGAAAGAAACAGTAGCCCCAATAATTAATTTTTCTACCTTACTGGGGATATGAAAACAGTTATGCAAACATTTTAGGGAAATATTCTGAACTTCCTCGACCATATTGTTTAATTAACAGATGACCAACTTGTCCTCCACTGCACCTGATTTAGCTCCCTCCAAAAACCTCTTGAAGTGGTCAAACATCTTCCCAGCTATTTTCCTACCTTGGTCCATGAGAGCTCCATACAACTGCATAGTTAATCCTTTAATATTCTGCCACAGCTCCTCCATTGACTAATCCACTGAAGTAATGATGGTCAGCTTTCTCCTGACAGCTTGACCTAAGGCAGTTTAGCCTGGGAGATATCTGTGCTTTTCTAAAGTGCTTAGTTGCATTCAATGTCACTCTTAATCAAAGCTATCATCTGAGCAGTGTAAGGGTAATTTATATCCCTACACAGCCAGTGAAGACATTGCTACTATGTAAACAGACTTGCAAAAGTGCCCAAAGTGGGAGTTCATGTCTGTTTATGGTAAAAGTCATTGTAATTGAAAAGCTTATGTATAAGATTGCAAGCTATGGCATCAGCCCACCTTATTTAAAGGTGTCTTAGCACTTTCTGACAAATTTTCATATGTTTTTCACCTCAAATAAACAACTTATGCAGTTTATAGATTTGTTTAACTCTTTGCTTTTAGTAGGAGTTGGAATATACTTTAAGAAATAATCCATTTTTGAACAAATCATTTTAATTTCTGCACAGATATGCTTCACCAAAGGCAAATGCATTTGTCTCTGGACATCAGATTAACGCTAATTATTTTGCGCAGTGGTTAGTGTTGTCTCCTCACAGCAAGAGGTTCTCCAGTTCACTTCTTGTCTGGGGTGCCTTCTGTGTGGAGTCTGCATGCTCTCCCTGCATTTGTATGGGTTTCCTCTGGGTGTTCCGGTTTCCTCCCACATTCCAAAGACATGCATCTGGAGCATTTCTCCCCAGACCTCCACTGAAAATAGGCTCTGTCCCAGTCAGACTTTCCCTGTAAACAAATGTTAAATAAAAAAAATAAAAATAAAAAACTGAGTGCTGCCTTACCTCTGAGTATTGTGCTGGAAATGAAAACCATCTAAATGAGATGATTCAGGAAGACTTAGCTAAGTTTTCTGCTCCCAGGGTGGCTGGGAACATTTCTATAGTCTCTAGCCCTGAAGTAATGGCAGACTGCTGTAAAATGATGTACATAGCTGTCAGGACCTGGGTGAGGTTTTCCAATAATTAGATGCCATCATCTGCAAATAATAGCACTCTTGTTTCTGTCTCTTGTAGCTGCCAAATCTGTAGGTTTTAGAAGGTTCTTATAAACTGAGTGAAAAGCTCAAAAAACATTAGGAAAGATGGTGGGGGACAACAGGCAGCTCTGCCTTGTACTTCTAAACAGGAAATGAACTATGGGTACCACAGACTGGACTGCTGTTTTTGTTGGGATTGCAGTGAAGTACTAATAATAGTCCTTAGGTAGTCTGAGTTGGACCATCCTTCTAGAAAACCCACCTTTGAAGAGTAGGTTATATAGGGCAGCATATAAAGTATATGCTTAGTTAATACTCTTCTATATAGCCTCTATGTCAATTAATAAAATAAGATGTTAGTTTTCTACTGTTTTGGCAGAAATGAAATGATATTCTCAGTTTTACAGTAAAGTAGAGAAGGGTGCCATTCTCATACATTTCCTAAAAATAGGTTCAACAGTGGACTTTCAACAATACTGGCCAGGGCTTTATAAATCCTTGTTATGAAGTCATTCAGTCCTAGATCCTTACCGTCAGGCGTGTCTCTGATGCAACCAGCATCTTCCCCACGTACATGAATCTCAAGAACTTATCATTCTTCACCTGGGAAATTGTCAGGAATCTTGTTTTCCCTAAAACATCAGACATCAAATGCATCATATCTTGTGAGGTTTCATCTTTTTCATATAGCTGAACAGAGAACATTTCAAATTTTATCCAAATAGCTATGCGTAAAGTGACTAGATCCTACATGAGGTGTCTAACACCTGAGTGGCTGTACTGACTTGGTTCTTTTTTCAGATCAAGGACTAGGAAGTTCCCTGACCTGTCTCACCCAGCACATACTTTAAGTGCTTCTCTTCTAAGAGGTAGAGCTTACCCTTCCCCTGTAACATGTAACAGTCTGATTCTGGCTGTCTTATATTCCTGTAAGGTTGCTTTATGCCAGGCCAAATTTTCTTACACTGGTATATACAAATCTGTATGTCAGCATCTAATAGATGTATTTTGGAATCCAGCTTTACTAGATTCAGATCTTTGGCAGTGTTACATATTGACTTTAATTCCCATTTGAAAGTCTCTAACCACATGTATGTAGGCATTGACCTTAATGGGTTCTATTTGATAACAGTTTACTTCTGCCTTTAGAAAAGCTAGAGAGTTTACATCCTGCAGTTCAAAAGCAGTTTGCTTCAACTGTTTTGCAGATTTTTTCATTTCTTCACCAGTCATTAGTGCAATACTGTGCACATCATGGTCAGATGGACAGCAATGATACATTTCACATTTTGTGACTTCTGCAGCAACCAGGAGAAAAGAAAACAACCAAAAATCTAAGTTGCTAGAAGCCATCACATCTGCAGCATGATTGTATACCTAGGTTCCCAAGGGAGCACTAGCCTTTAGACATCAAGAAATGTTACATCCTTCAATCCCCCAGCTAATAACTTTTGAAATTTGAAGTCCCACTCCATTTTGGGGTTCATTCTATCTAGGATGCAGTCTACCACCATATAAAAAGTCACTCCCTTTTAAGGCAAACAAACCATTCTGAGTTACCATTTTCAGTACATTTAGTGTGTCAGAGAATATATATGGATCTACATTTAGTATATGCACATTACTTAAAATAGCAGACTTGCTATTGTTTTTACCTTGGCTATCCCTTCCTTCATTTTCTGCTCCTACCTCCATCCATTCCAAAGATTCTGAAATCTAGATAATAACATCTCCCCTAGAGGAGCTTAAAAGGCTCTTCACAGTAGTTTTTTTCCCCAAAATAACATTTAAATGTTCAGTTTTGACAAACCTAAATTGTAATAAGATATGAGTCAACTAAAAATTTAATAGCTGGTCCATAAACAGTACACTCTAGACACATCAATCAACTTAAAAGTTATGTTGGGTATAATTCAATCTGGTTATTGAAGGAAATAACAATAAACACTTTAGTCTATTAATAAATGAACAGAGATGACTATGGTGGTACAGCTTCAGAAATTACCAAGTGGAAAAAGAGCCTAGAGAAAGATTAGCAATCACAACAGTCATGCACAGTGCAAGGTATACAGTCTATTCTGGGACTTAGTTGCACCTGTACATAATGGTTACCTCCTTACACAGGTTCATAGGCTCATACTAGGCTATCTGCCCTAGGGCATTTATAAGCCTAGCCAGAGTGTGTTTGGCCTTCGCAACCCATTTTAAATTAATTTTGCTATGCCATTTTTCGAGGTTAGTATACTGTGCCTCTCTCTAACAGTGACACAGAAGTGATACCTGGGGTAAACCTACGATCTCCCATCCACTCATCAAGATTCCTCTTGAAGAGAGTCAATGAGGGACTCTGCCTAACCTGGAATGGGATTTTATTCCAGAGTGAAGGGAGCCTCTGGGTTATGAATCTGTCCCTCCAGCTTGTCCTATTTATTTCAGTGCTGAGGTTCAAGTTTCTCGAGCGCGTAGCTCGATGGGATTTGGATTTTCTGAGGTGCAGCATGTCCATTAATTCCGGGTTGGACATGGCTTTACACATCAGGCACAGATCACCTCTGAGCAGGCGGTATGCCACTGAGTAGAGCTGGAGTTTCTTTAACCGGGCAGCATATGGCATCTGTTTGAGCCCTTTGATCCTCTTGGTGAGGTACTTTTTGGGTCTTTCCAGTTGCTGCAGGTGTCTGGTAAGGTACATCCCAAAAGGGGCATTGTACTCAATTATGGGCCTGATGAGGGATGAGTATAGAGGCACAATGACCTCCCCTGATCTAGATGTGAATCCCTTCATGATTAGGTGGGCTATATAAAATGTTTTTCTAACCACTGTGGCCACGTGGTTGTCAAATGAGAGATTGCTATCAACTCGGGTCCCCGGGTCCCTAATTACTTTTTCTGTACTTAATGGATTACCACCTATGTGGTAATTTGTGGGTACTTTGTTTTTGCCAAAGGGGATGACTATACACTTTTTGGCGTTTAGCTTGAGGCCATGGCTCTGGCTCCAGTTGTCTGTTTCTATGAGGCCCTTTTGGAGGATGCTTGTGTCGGATGGAGAGTCGATTACGGCACCCAGTTTGCAGTCATCTGCGAACTTGGTCAGCTACAGTCCTTCCATATTGGCCTGTACCTCCGAGAAATATATACCGAACAAGAGAGGTCCCAGGACTGAGCCTTGTGGGACGCCACTTGTAACTAGTTTGGAGTCTGACATGGCTCCAGCAATTCTAACCATGTGGGTTCTGTCCTTGAGCCAGTTTGCAACCCATCTAGTGAGATAGGGGTTCATATTTAAGCTGGTGAGCTTATCTATAATGCCCGAGTGGTGTATTGTATCGAAGGCTTTTGCGAGGTCCAGATAGGCTGTGTGGACCACCTTCCCCTCATCAATGGCCTTGGTGACTGTTTCAAAGAAATCGACCAGGTTTAAGAGGCAGCATGTGCCCTTAACAAAGCCGAACTGGGTAGGATCCAGTGTCTGTAGGTCCCCAATATCTTTATTTATGAGGTCTATGATGATCCTTTCCATAGCTTTGCAGACCAAGCTAGTCAGGCTTATGGGGCGATAGTTTCCAGGATCCGTTGAGGCACCACCTTTGTGGAGAGGGACCACTGTTGCTGTACACCACTCTTTGGGTACATATCCTGTAGTAAGGCTGAGACTGAACAGTAGTTTTATGTTTGGGTTTAGCTCTTCTTGGAGTTCATGTAGGACGCAGCCTGGGACACCGTCTGGTCCCATTGAAGCTGTGTTTTTTGCTTTGGAGAGGGTGGCTCTTACCTGAGCATCTGAGATGTCAGGGGGGCAGCACTCTGCTTGGATAGATATTTTCCCTTTTGGTGGGGAAGGGGGGAGATGTTTGCGCTGAACCTGTCAGCTAGGATGTTAGCAATGTCTGTGGGTTCGGTGTATTTTTTGTCATTTTGGACTAATTCTGAGCATATCTGGGAATTCCCACCCAGGCTCCTAACATAACTAAAGAAAGCCTTATGATTATCCTTAGTGTCCTGTGCAATTTTTCTCTCGAAGCTGGCCTTAATGAAGTTATGAGTGCCCGTAGTTTTTTGCTAATACTGATCAGAGATGCCTTCCCTTTTTGGGATTTTGCTCTATCATGTAGTAGCTTCCTCCTTCTATTGTATAGTTTGTTTATGGCTGGGATCCACCAGACAGGACGTCTGCCTTTGGAGGATTGGGTCTTGGTTTTATTTGGGATTGCATGATCCATGCATTCCTGAAGGTGTTCATAGAATGCATTTGTAAAGGATTCTGCGATCTGGGCCGTATTTTCCACAGGCCCGGGGGATTTGAAGGATTCCACCTCGGTTTTAAGGAGTGTGAAATTTGCTTTAGAGAAGATTTTTCACTGTGGTTTTCTGGGCAGGGGGTGGGGTCGGGATGTGAATATCCAGTGAGATTAGTTCATGGTCTGATCTTACCAGTGAGGGATACACTTCTGGTCTGGAGCATAGAGTCCTCATGTTGGTGATGATCAGGTCCAGTATGTTTTCCACTCTTGTGGGAGTGGTAACAAGATGTTCCATAGCATTTGAGTTTATAAATTCTAGGAATCTTTGGGCTAGGGTGTTGGAGCTAGAGTAATGTTCCCAGTCTATGTTTGGGTAGTTGAAGTCGCCCAATATAATGGTGTTTGGAGAGACCTTCATATTTTCCAGTGTTCTCAGGAAGGCTGATTGGGGTTCCTGGGTTTGGGAGGGTGGTCTGTAGCAGGCTATAAACTGGAAGGCAGTTTTACCTACTGTTAGTTGCACATGGATAGTCTTTGATGCTTCGTGCTGTGCCACCAACCTGGAGGTGTGGGTATCTTTGACGAATATTGATACTCCCCCTCCTTTTGTGGTTCGGTCCAAGTTTTGGGGCCGAAAAGCATGGTATGAGGTATAACCTGGTAGGGCTGGGGTGCTCTCGGGAGCCTTGAACCAAGTTTCTGTTACTGCACAGATATCAATGTTCTCCATGCTAAGGGGAGTTTTGAGTGCATGCATCTTGAGGTTTAGACTTCTGGCATTGAGTAGCATTACTCTTAGTTTCTTATCCCTTGTGATACCTATGGAGGTGGGTTTGTCTTTTGAGCCTTGCCTAAAAAAGGCACTATGGGGGTAGCAAGAGCCTTTGCCAATATCTGAAAGCCCAGGGGTGACAGATGCAAGCTGTCCCTAGCGAAGCATCGTGGCTTGTCGTGCATGTCATCCCAGACTGACAGGCATTGGATCCCCTTTGAATGACACCAATACTTAAGCCAATTGTTGAAATTCATCATCTTGTCTTCATATTGTGGCATCATTCTTGGTGAGGGTAAGATGCTACTCAAGGTCAGGGTCATACCGGCCTGGGTTACATGCTCAGAGAGCTCCTCTATGTCTCTTTTCATGTAGTCCAGGGAGGTACGTCTCAGGTCATTCACACCAGCATGGACAATGACTGAGTCATATTTGTACTTGCCTTGGAGTAACCTGAGTGCTTGTGTTATGTGGCGGATCCTAGCACCCAACAGGCAGCTCACCGTGACCTTCTCCTTGTTCAGCATGGTGAGCGGGACGTCAGTGTGCCTGACGATAGAGTCACCTATTACAAGTGTATCAGGTGTGTTGTTTAGCCTTAAGGGCTGTGACTGTTCGGCACACTGGCTTTGTGAGCTATGTGTTGCACGTGTTTTGTTTTGGGGTAGCAGGGGTTATCAGGGGTTCCCTGTTTCTTTTGCTTTGAGGAGACATCATAGTCCTTTTCTTTGATCACACTAAGGAATGCATTGATATGTTTGAGGTGCAGATCAGCAGGAGCTAGTAAGGCCCTCTGTATAACCACATGCCTATGATTCTGCTATTTTATGGAGCCCTCTGTATAACCATGTGCATAAAAGTCTGATATTTTAGGGAGACCTCTGTATAACCATGTGCCTATGATTCTGCTATTTTATGGAGACCGCTGTATAATTATGTGCCTACGATTCTTCTATTTTAGGGAGACCTCTGTATAACCATGTGCCTATGATTCTGCTGTTTTATGGAGACCTCTGTATAATTATGTGCCTATGATTCTGCTATTTTAGGGAGACCTCTGTATAACCATATGCCTATGATTCTGCTATTTCACGGAGCCCTCTGAATAATCATCTGCCTATGATTCTGCTATTTTAGGGTGCCCTCTCTATAACCATGTACATAAGATTCTACTACGCCTTCTGTATAATGATGTACCTATGATTCTGCTCTAACCATGTGCCCACGATTCTCCTGTTTCTTTACCTCCAATGCTATCATTCTCTAAAAATTCAAAGTTGTTTGAAGTAGCCACTGCAAAAAGTTGATGAATGAGTCTTCCAGGAAGATGTTCTAGGCTCATGATATCATCATGTTGGAGGAGCTTATTCACGATGTCAGGCTTTGCAGGAAGAGATCAACACACTGGTACTGAGACTACTTTTTCAGACAATTTGGCCTTTTGTATCTGCATTGAAGGTTAGCTGATTATTAGAAGAACTAGTCTCCATTGCTGCATCCCCCTTCAGAGCTATTAAGTTAGTCGTTTCATTCACTCACAGCATCTCACAAAGAAAGAATAGTGTATCAGTTCAGACTGCCACTTCATACTGAGATGTGTAGTGTATTCAGTGATATTTGACATTTATTTCATATAGCAAAGTGTTCTGACAATTGTAGATGCATGTATTTTTAACATAAGTTCAGTGGAGTAGTTCAAGAATAGTTTTGACTTTTTCTGTATCCCCAACAAAAAATGTCTCCCCTTCTCCCCTTCTTCAGCTTTGTCTAAAATGTCAACTTTATCAGCAAATCTAAGCTTTTTTAAATTTAACTTGCCCTGCAGTTTGATTAGTGCACTGGAGGTGTATGAAGGAAAGATGGACCCTCTGAGTAAGTATGACATAAGAGAGGCTTAGCGCTGCTGATAGTGCCTTCTGCAAGAACTGGACTATGTTCTCTGTTTCGGGTCCTTCTTGCAGACCCAGTAGTCAAAGGTTATTTCATCACTGATGATTCTCCAAATTATTTCACTTCTGATGACTTTCCAGATTGTCAGCCTTAGAGTATAGCCAATGAATAAAAGTCTGATGTTCTCCTGGGTGGTCTGCATTTGTTGGATCACTCTTACATTGTAGGAGAATACAGACTCTAGGTGGATTGCTTTTGCTCCACATATTAAGAATGTTTTTGCTATTTTTTTTACAACCACAGTCTGTAGTTCACTTGTATTTGTCAGTATTTTGCCAATCAAATACATTAAGAAATTCAGCATAGTATCCAGGGGTATACTTTCTCTAACAGTGGTAGACCGGTCACATGGCCATCCCAGGCACTCAGTTCATGAGTACTACAGATCCCTTTCTCATGTGTTGGCTATTCACTGGTTATCTGGAACCCCAGAAAGAATCTCATTGTACTGCAGTAAATAATTTTTCTCAACCTAGCACATGAAGCCCAGAGATTACGTTGACATCTGTTTTGTGAACAGAATGTTACAGGACAACCTCTACAGGATAGATCCTAAGTAAAGAGGTAATGCTCCCATGCTGTTGAACAATAGTCAGGCCATGCTTTAATAGTATAGATATGTATTCACACTTGATATTCAGAGGTCAGAAGAACAAAGAAAACATCTTATTACTATATACTGTAAAAGAGAAGTATAAAGTTCACCCTAGGCAAAGATGAAGGTGAAATTGGTGCAGACAGTATATTATTGGACCAGCATCCCCATTTCTATAAAAATATACATTTTTCACAAAAAGAATTCTGGATACATGGAATAACTTACTAGATAGAATGAGCAATCGAGACAGAGAGAGAATCCAAACAGGTACTGAGAAAGAAATGACACTAATAGTGAAAGAAATATGGAAGAAGGCAAGATGAAAGGGAAGTGCGGTGGTAAATACATTCAAAGAGAGGAGTAGACAGGGTAATTGTCGCCTTCTGCCATCAGGAAGATGTACAATACTGTTAGCTCAGTATTGTGCATACATGTAGGAAGTAAAATGAAATCTTGATGTACTCAATGCTGTTTGCAATCAAACTCTAAGCTGTTTGCAGAGTGTGAATGCTTATTTTTTTGTTCCCATTTGCATAACTTTCCAGCTGACTATCTGTTGCTCAGTGTTTTTCAATTGCTACTAATTTAATTGTGCCTAGTACTACCTCTCTAGGGCTGGGGCTACAAGGCCTTCAGGGTGTTGAAAAGGGGAAAGTAAATCATGGAAAGAGCAAATGGCTAGCACCACATATGGGTGGGGCCCCTTGACGTTATGCACAGCATTGCGCATAGGCTCAATTAGATCCAGCCCCCCACCCTTGCTATGCCAAATTCAATAGATATCTGCTATATGATTATAGTTCTGCTCCATTCATTAGGAAAATGTTAGTTTGCTAAGAGAAAGGTCACTGTCCTCTTCAATTTGGTGAGATGACAATTGCCTCTCCTTCCCATTTCTTCCTGCCCAGCCCCTCAGGCATTCAAGCCACTAATTGAATTTCGGATGTCAGGGTTCCATCAGAATATGGATTTTCAAAAGTAATTATTTTTCATTTTAGCTTAAAAAAATCATCCTAAAGTGTGTGTTACATTTTTGAATATTTCACTTTTACTGATGGAAATAACTGAATATATTTATTGAAATTTAATTAAGGTGCTATATTCAAAGAAAGTTTTAATAACCCTGTACATAACTGTTAAAATGTAGTCACCATCTTTAATAAATTTTGTGACTGTTCAAAGTAATCAAATATGTCAGTAATAGTATATTGATATGCTTAACCATGACTCTGAGATTGTTGTTTTGTTTGTTGAGAAGTACCTATTGCTTTCAAGTTTGCTCTTAGCAATGGCTGAGAATTGTCAGTATGAATACTATGACAAGTCTTTGAAAAAAGGGCCACTGTCCTAGAGAGACTACACCAGTCAATAGAAGATAAATAAACCAAAACAAATAAAATAAAAATAATGGAATACCAAGCAGGTTTACTCTTACAGTATGAGAACTTGGAATGCGGCTGCATTATATGATTTATTTGTCAGCCTCTTCTAGATGTACCTATAAAAATCTAAAAATATAGTCAGGTCACATTTTCTGAAATGTCTTTTCAAAACTTGTCCAAACAATTGGTAGCAATCTGTTTGTTAACAACCAGCAAGAGCCTAATTTTTTGAAGATGTTTGTTGGCTCTCATTGGCTAAAAATGTGAATCACCAGGGAAGCGCAGGTTTGTTGTGTCTTTGTGCATGAGTGTGTGTGTGTGTCTGTGTGTTTGTGTGTGTATGTGTATGCACGTGTGTGTATGTGTGTGTGTTGACTTGGCTTGAATGTCAGTGATTTAAGATTGGTCGATTATAAAGGGGAAAAATGAACATATGAATTATATCATTAGTTGCAGTTTATATGTATGGTGCTATCACCTGACTTTACCATTAAAATGAGGAAGTATCTGCAAACAGTTTGCTGGGAAAGGGCAGTTATGCAGTCCTTTTTGTGTGGGCTGGAACCAAGGCTTTTTGACACATTTTTTGTTGCAATATATATATATACCCTTATTATACAGCAGACAGTAAGTCATAAGGAATTTCTGTAGAGACTAATTTCAGTTACTTAATTTAGTATATACCACAAGACAGATGTGTGTGTTTGAAGAAAAAAATCAATAAATCTAGACGGAACAAGATGGATTGTGAGGGTAAAGATCTTAGATGCCTAAATCCTAGCAGCTATGAGGTATGTCAGCATAAAATTATGAGTTTGAAATGGGGTCAGTGATCCCCACTGAATGAAAGATACTAAAGTGAGGGTGTCAATTTGAGCTTGTAGCAATTCAGCTATGATCTAAGGATTTCTGAAAACACAGCAATCGCTAGTAAAAAAAAATGAAGAGAATCAGATAGAAGAAACAAATAATTACAGCACAGAAAATCACAGTTATGGAAACAAAAACATAAAGCAATGTAAAACAATAATCTAATGCTGTCAGTATGATAAAAAGGAACCAAAAATGGAAGGATTTGATTCAGGAATCCAAGCTTAGGCATTATACTTCAGAAAAACCTGCAATGACTGTTCAGTTTTGCACACTGCCTCATAGTACTGATCGTATGAGAGATACTGCCAGAATACAGCTGGTTCAGGAGCAAAATAGCAATGAAAATGTTGTTTGCATTTTCTAATAAGTTAACAATAATCATGTATTTTTGATTACATTTTTATTAATAGCCAGCTAACATGACTGGATATTACATGAAATAAGTCACACAGGTAGAACCTTCACTGAATATATACTTATACACCTATCCGTAATGGATACTGAAATGATAAAGTTTATCTTTCTGCAGCACAGATTAACGTCTTCAATGCTTAACTGTTTAACAAATGTGCTTATATTTCTGCAGTGTTAGTGGTTGTAATGATATCAAAAAAACTGGTAATGCTGCTAAATGAAGCATCGTTTGTATACCTCTCTTCTCTATGTTTCAGGGAAACATCAAGAGTCCTCCTTCATAAACTTATCCTGCAAAAGACATAGCTAGAAATGAAGGTTGTGCTTCAGAAACACACAGGATTTTTCAGTCTGCGGAAGAGATGATATTTATTTTCCTAGTACAAAAGGTAATCTGTCTCTGTTTATCAGAAGAATCTTACATCATGACCCTCTTCAGAGAAAGAGCAATGTTGTAGATTTCTAACATCAGTAAGTGAATCTTCCCTTTTTCTTCCACTCTGTTCAGCCACTGATTGATGATATATAGTTGACCTAACCTCTAATGTTAAGCAAAGCCTCATTCATTATTATTTAGCTTAAAGATGGCGCCTCTAATAACAAGACTGCTGCATCACTTTTGTGACATGTGTGCTTCAACATGAATGGTTGGAGAAAGGTGTACATCAGAGAATGCATGACCTGACCTGAGTATGGCACACCTCTCAACTGTCTGGATTTTCACAGCATGTCCAAATTTTTGCCTTCTATTTTTAGCCCATTCCTCATAAAATCAGAGGTTTTCTGGCAAATCATGGAGAGCTGACATCACAAAATAATAACAGATATTTGAGTTTCAGACTTCATATCTTTCTGAAAATGCACACTATTATAAAACTTGTTTTCCTAGTAACTTTCTAAGTTAATAAAAGCAATATTTAAAATTTGCACCTATTTTTGGGAAATTGTCCACATATTAGTTTTGGATTTGTTCAAATTTCTTGTGCTAAGAGGTTGATAAGTCAAAGGGTCCATTCCAGTCATAACTCTGTTTCAGAGAGCATTAAAACTGCATGTTCTAACAGTCATACAAATGCTATGTTTGTTTTAGTTTGTAGAATTGTACAATGCATGATTAAAAACAGTATTCAAATTTGTCAGCAAGATGCATTCTTCCTTGTTGCAACAAATGTGGAATTCTTTAATGAATGGCAAGTTGGTATTGGATGCTTGAGGGGGTGCCCATTTAGTGTTCATATTTGAATGGAGATATGTGTTTGGAAAACAATGTCATTTGAGTGATTATGTAAGAAGTGCAGAGTGTTTGTGTATTTTTTCTGGACTGAAGCATGTGTAAAGAACTGACCTGAATAAAGCGGTTTTAATACTTTTTTGAATGATGATAATGTATGCTAGTTTGTGACACTTGGTGCTAGAGCCTCAGTTGGAGAAATAAAATACATAATTTTTTTGATGGACTACTAGACAAGTTTCAAGGAATGCTTAAGATAAAAGAAGTCCAACAACTGTAGCAAGAGAACAGAGGCTCCAAGTGGAAAAAACAAGAAACAGGAACACACCAAATCCACTGGATACACCACACAGAGGAATCCACAATGTAGAAAACTTCTTTAATGAAGAACTGGAACACACAAGCGCTTTCGCATAGTAACACTATGCTTCTTCAGGTGTAATAAAACATGAAATTGAGCAGCCTTTTATACAAAAGCTCTTGGCACTCAAAACTAGCTAATCAGAACACTAATTGAATAATTATAGCATTCATGCTAAGCTAGTTTAAAGAGGTATCATTAACAAATTCAAAGATGTTAAACATAGACAAAAAGAAAATAAAAACATATGAAAAAGCATGAATAAAAACAGTTAGCATAAAATGCGCCAAAGCGCCTTAAAACAATTATGCTGTCACACCAAAAAACAGCAGCTTCTAGCGTAAGCTGACAGTGCAAGCCTGCTGAAAACTCAGAATTGCTTATAAAACAAAGCAGCAAGTGTCAGTGATCAAATACATAATATGGTCCACATTTCAAAAAGTTCACAAAATATGAGCAAAAGAACCACGAATACATTAATAAAATACTTTAATAAAAAATAAAATATGTAATAACCCTAGAGGTAGAATCGCTCAACAGAGTTCATCATGAGCCCCTTGCCATAGAGCAAATAACCAGAGCTAATGCATCAAAAACACCAGATGATCATATTGGTGTATCAGTAAGGGCAAATGGTATTATCAAACTCTGCCTAGCAGAAATATCCATGTAATAAATATTGTCAAGAAACGGCAGTGTAGTGTCATTAATGAATGGTGCAGAACATGCCGGTTAATAAAATCAGCTTATTATCGCCTTCTCAATAAAAACATCTATAGAACCTACTAATGCACAAAATCCTAGATCTATATAACATAGTTGACTTACACAAAAGGTAAGTAATAAAACTCACCAGTAACGGCAACAAAGAAAATAGAAATAAAACCGTTGTAGCATCCTGTATGCACGGAAAGCCATGTGACGACAGTCAAAACAACGAAAACTGGTCCGACAGTAAAAAATATCCTATTGCCAACAACAACTGTCGGACTAAACAAAGAAGGACACACCTTCATCATAACCATCTGATCAACGGCTTTACGTAAAACCAGAAAAACCAACAACCAGATCCAACTGATAAATCAAATACTGAATATTGATACAAGTATATGAGAATATATAATAATGATACAAGTATATGAAAATATATAATAAAGCATCAGAGGATCTGGCGGAATGCAAAACACTATTTGCCACTATAAAGATGGTGCACATAAAAAGTGGCAGCGTAAGCCGCCCCAATAAGATGTAGACACCCAACGGGGATCTCACCATAGCATATAAATATAGCGACTGAAATATGGTATGAATATAATACAAATCTACCATAATAAAAAAGGCAACAAAGAAAGACACAATGATTACAAGGAAAATATATATAAAGAAATGTATAAAATGGATATGTATACAAGATGTAAAACCAACTGCAAGTTAACTGCACACATAATATTGTCCAGTTATACAAAATACCAGAAGACTTATATAAGCCAAGCAGCAGTATGTAATAACATGAACTGGAAAGTGAAAAATCATAGATGTTATTGACACAATATTGAGGACTTAGCAGTGCACGCAACTGGTTAATAAACAGGTGTAGTGTAATGTGGCACTCCTAAACTTACCTAAAGCCACTATGACATAGAATATGCTAATTAATAAAATTGGAACATGATGAACAGTTATAGGGAGTCAAACCATAGTTCAATCATGCCTCAAGGGGGCCTTAGCAGCATCACATCAAACATAACTAACAGATGGGTATGTAAAATTACGGACAAACCTAAAACTCAGTGTAAGAAAAAATGAAAAGTGCATGATACATGCGGCATCACCAGGAAAAGGTGAACCTATAGGAGGGCACTAAACAATCTCAGAGAGTATAAGTGCAGAACCAAGATGCACTAAATAATGTATCAGACAAGGTAACCAATAAACTTATGCTTACTTCCTCATATTGAGAACTGGTTTAACTGAGACATATTGGTTAATGCCTGGATGTAAATGTGCTTTCAGGGTAAAAATCCACTTAAGCTCCCTGAGAGCCAACTGGTTCATATTGTCCCCTTCTCTATGCTTAAGATAGTTTGAGATCTTGCTGACAAGTCAACTTCTTTTGGGTAGTATATTAGGAGAACAAATATTTCTAGGCGAAGGGCAGCAATGTGAGTACAGGTGTTTCATCATTAAAAAGTAACATTAATATGGCTTACTTTATGAACTAGAAAATAACTAACATGTTGCAGTATCATTCATCTTTATAAATCAAACTGCTTTTTTAGACACTGTTTAGATAAGCCAGAACATTTGTTTATACGTTTTGATTTCTTAACAATGACTGCCAGTGAGCAGGGACAGGAAAGAAAGAGCCATTTACAGGCTTTTTTTGTTGACTTGCTGGGAGCTGATTTTTACAGAAAGTGGGGTTTTAGGTACTGATCTAATCTTGCAAACGGGTTTATTGCTGTAAATGAGAAAGGTTACTGTAGAGCTGATTAAAAACTCAAATATTTGGGTAATTAATTTGTTCTGCAAGCTTAGCCAAGTGATATTTAAAATTTAGTTGTAGTAAAGAATGAAGGCATAGAAAGGAGCCATGTATAAAGTATGCTCATACTTTTGGTAGCAATACTTTTGTACACACCACAGCCATTAAAGACAGAATTAAAAATTCTGAGGTTCAACAACATGGCAAAACAGAAGCTCTAAGTAATTATAGAGTGGAACTCTCATATGGTCTCCAAAAAGAGGAGCACCTTTAGTAAGGAGGCTAAAAGACTGAAGGCATAAGTAATTGTGTATATCATTAAATGAGAGATTGTCATAAGGGTCACTAGGATATCTGCACGGAGGAGAAAGAGGGGGAGGGAGAGCAAGATGCCGCCTGACCTGTAAACTCTGTGCCAGCAGAGTTCATTATCACATGCACCACATCTAAACTTTCAACCAGTTAAACATGGACTTCACACAATATTCTCTTATGTTTAAAAACTAATGAATATTCTGTAAATACAATACCTTACTGGATTTGCAATTAATGGACATGCAGGAAGTGCTGCAATTGGGTTGTGGGTGTCTGCAAGTGTTCTCCATTCATAGAAATGCAAGAGAGAAAGAAAGATGGTTGAAGAGTGAGCTGTAAAAAATGGCAAGTGATAATGAACATATGGGCACTCAAAATACAAAAGCTAAACCCTCAGTGCTCTTTTTGCCAGCAAAAGAAACTGTTTCAAAACTGGCATGAATAACTAAGCATCAAGAGGAATAGAACGCATTAACTAAAGGCAAAATACATCATTCCCCCATCCTATAAGAGAGAAGGCTAACACTGCAAACTCTCCAGTCAGCTATAGAACAGCTCTCCAGCCAAATAGGTTCATAGGTTCATAGGTTTATACTAGGCTATCTGCCCTAAGGCATTTATAAGCCTAGCCCAGAGTTTTTGTGGCTTACGCCACCCCTTATGTTAAAAAATACTGTGCCCATTAGTTTGTTGTGCCTCTGTCCAGCAGTGACACAGAGATGATTCCCGGGGTAAACCTATGATCTCCCATCCACCAGTCAAGATTTCTCTTGAACAGAGCCAGCGAGGTGCTCTGCCTCACATGGACCGGGATTTTATTCCACAACATAGGGAGTCTCTGAGTGACAAATCTATCCCTCCAGCATGTCCTATTTATATCCGTGCTAAGGTTTAAGTCGCTTGCTCTAGTGGATCTGGTAGATTTGGATTTTTTGAGGTGGAGCATGTCCATTAATTCCGTGTTGGACATGGCCTTGTATGTCAGGCACAGATCACCTCTGAGCAGATGGTATGCGACTGAATAGAGCTGGAGTTTCTTCAGTCTGGCAGCATATGACAGATTTTGGAGTCCCTTTATCCTTTTGGTGAGGAACTTTTGGGGTCTCTCCAATTGCTGCAGGTGTCGGGTGAGATACATCCCGAATGGGGCATTGTACTCAATCATTGGTCTGATAAGTGAAGAGTACAGGGGAACAATGACCTCACTTGATCTGGATGTGAATCCCTTCATGATCAGGTGGGCAATGTAGAAGGTTTTTCTAACCACTTTAACAATGTGAGTGTCAAAAGAAAGGCCACTGTCAACCTGGGTCCCCAGGTCCCTGATAACCTCTTCTGTGCTTAGTGGACTGCCACCTATATGGTAGCTTGGGGTTACCTTGTTTTTCCCGAAGGGTATGACTATACATTTTTTGGCATTTAACTTCAGGCCATGGCTCTGGCACCAGCTATCAGTTTCCGTGAGACCCCTCTGAAGGATATCTGTGTCCGATGTACTTTCCACTATGGCTCCCAGTTTGCAGTCATCTGCAAACTTTGTCAACCATAGTCCTCCTATGTTAGCCTGTACTTCTGAGAAGTAGATGCCGAACAACAGGGGGCCAAGGACTGAGCCCTGTGGGACACCACTTGTGACCGGCTTGGAGTCTGACATGGTGCCAGCTACTCTAACCCTGTGGGTTCTGTCCTTTAGCCAGTTTGCAACCCATCTTGTGACATATGGGTTTACATTTAAGCTGGTAAGTTTCTCTATAATACCCGAGTGGGGTATTGTGTCGAAAGCTTTTGCAAGGTCGAGGTAGGCTGTATGGACTGCCTTTCCCTCATCAATGGCCTTGGTGACTGTTTCGAAGAAGTCGACCAAGTTCAAAAGGCATGATCTGCCCTTGACAAAGCCAAACTGGGTCGAGTCCAATGTCTGCAAGTCCCCTATGTCTTTGTTTATGAGTTCCATTATGATCCTCTCCATAGCTTTGCAGACCAGGCTTGTTAAGCTTATGGGGCAGTAATTACCAGGGTCCGTAGAGGCACCGCCTTTGTGGAGTGGGACCACAGTTGCCATACGCCACTCCTTGGGCACGTATCCTGTGGTAAGGCTAAGATTAAACGGCTGCCTTATGTGCGGGTTTAGTTCCTCATTGAGTTCGTGTAGCACACAGCCGGGGACACCATCCGGTCCCATTGATACTGTGTTTTTAGCTTTAGCGAGAGCAGCTTTAACCTGCGCATTGGAGATGTCTGGGAAGCTGCACTCTGCTGGGATAGTTATCTCTCCTTTTGGGGGGGGGGGGTGAAGTTTGCACTGAACCTGTCTGCCAGTATGTTGGCAATGTCTGTTGGTTCAGTGATTTTTTTATCATTTTGGACTAATTCTGAGCATATCTGGGAGTTTCCACCCAGGTTTCTAACATAGCTGAAGAAGGCCTTATGATTGTCTTTTGAATCTATGGCAATTTTTCTCTCAAAGTTGACCTTGGATGATTTTATGAGTGCTCGTATTTTTTTACTAATAATAATCAAAGGTGTCTTCTCTTTTATGGATTTTGCTCTATCATGTAACAGCTTTCTCCTCTTATTGTAAAGTTTGTTTATGGCTGGGGTCCACCAGACTGGACGTTTGCCCTTGGTGGAAAGAGTCTTGGTTTTATTAGGGATTGCCTGATCCATGCAGTCCTGGAGGTGTTCGTAGTAGGCATTTGTAAGGTCTTCCGCAACTTGGGTTGTGGTTTCCACTGGCTCGGGGGCCTTGAAGGATACCACACCAGTCTTGAGTAGTGTGAAGTTTGCTTTAGAGAAGTTCTTCACTGTGGTCTTTTTTGTTTGGGTTGGGGGCGGGATGTGGATATCCAGTGAGATTAGTTTATGATCTGATCTCACCAATGAGGGATATACTTCCGGTGTGGAGCATTTTGTCCCCATGTTTGTGATGATGAGATCTAGTATATTTTCTCCTCTTGTGGGAATGGTGACTAGTTGTTCAATGGCATTTGAATTTATGAACTCCAGGAACCTTTGGGCTAGAAAGTTTGGGCTTGAGTAATGTTCCCAGTCTATATTCGGGTAGTTGAAGTCACCCAATATAATGGTGTTTGGAGATACGTTTATACCCTCCAGTGTCTTCAGGAAGGCTGTGTGGGGTTCCTGAGTTTGAGAGGGTGGCCTGTAGCATGCTACAAATTGTAGAGCAGTTTTGCCTATGGTTAATTGCACCTGGATGGTTTCCGATGCGTCGTGCATTGCCACCAACCTGGAGGTGTGGGTATCCTTGATGAATATGGATACACCCCCTCCTTTTGTGGTGTGGTCCGGGTTTTGGGGCCGGAACGCATGATATGAGGTAAAATCTGATAGTGCTGGGGTGCTCTCAGGAGCCTTGAACCAGGTTTCAGTCACAGCACAGACATCGATGTTCTCCATACTGAGAAGGGCCTCGAGTGCGTGCATTTTGAGATTTAGACTTCTGGCATTGAGCAGCATTACTCTTAGTTTCTTCCCATTTTTGTTTTCTAGGGTGGTAGGTTTAGAATTTGAGCCTTGCCTAAAAAGGCACTATGGGGGTGGCAAGAGCCTTAGCCAATATCCAGAATCCCAGGGTGACAGGTGCAAGCCGTCCTTTGCGAAGCAGCGTGGCTTGTCAAGCATGTCATCCCAGGCAGACAGACACTGGATCCCCTTTGAATGACACCAGAAATTAAGCCAATTGTTAAAGCTGATCATCTTGTCTCTATGTTGTGGCATCATTCTTGGTGAAGGAAGGATGCTGCTCAGGGTCAGGGTCATACCTGCCTGGGCTACATAATCAGAGAGCTCCTCTATGTCTCTTTTCATGTAGTCCAGGGAGGTACGTCTCAGGTCGTTCACACCAGCATGGACAATGACTGTGTCATATTTGTACTTGCTGTGGAGTGACCCGAGTGCTTGTGTTATGTGGCGGATTCTAGCGCCCGATAGGCAGCTTACTGTGACCCTCTCCTTGTTCAGCCTGGTGAGTGGGACGTCAGTGTGTCTGACTATGGAGTCACCTATGACAAGTATGTTTGGTGTTGTATTTGGCCTTAAGGGCTGTGACTGCTTTGCAAACTGATTTTGTGTTTTATGTGTTGCCTGTCGTGTGTCATGAGGTGGCGGTTGCTTGGGTGTCTGCTTTGGAGGCCTCTGCTGTTTAGGAAAATTTTTGCTCAGAGCCTCCGAGTATGTCTTTGTATGTTTATGTGTTTGATTCATTGTTGTGATAGCTTTATGTGAGACTGGTTTTGTGGTGTGTGTAGTTGCCTTCTCCTCCTGTCTGGTCTTGCCAGTCCTGAGTTGAAAGAGCTCAGCCTCCAGTTTGGCTAAATAGCTGCATCTCTCGCAAGTATTTGTGTTATGTGGGAGGAGGAGAGGGTTGTCTGTGTACATGAGGCAATTGTAACATTGCCTCAATATTCCCAGATTCACCAACTGGACAGGAGAGGACGCCAGCATCTGGCCCTTCGACATGCTAGAGAAATTAAGAAGTTTGGGGTGTAACTGAATGAGAGAGGACTTAGTAAGGAAGTGGGTACTCCTGGGGGGGGGGGTTCACTAGTGAGGGACTTTGTATAATACAGAAGTGCTAAGCCTGAAAAGAAGATGCTTTTAAGACAAGTGCTGAGCTTTTCAGGCTTGTTGGCTGTTGGTGAAGCACCCGCCAAGAGGAGAAAACGCTGAGAGAAGAAGGGAGCCACTTTTGAGATTTTAAGTATTTTTTCTCTGTTTATTTGCTAAGTTTTTCTGCATAGTTGCCTAGTTTGAGCATTTTCTGGCTTATTAAACTTGATTTCTGCATTAGTAGCTGTATTTAGAACACAACCAAAAGCTGTTTACTGAATTTCCTGTTTGCACTAAATTTTATAATCGTTTTTTCTCAAAACTTGCATATTTTCTGTCTTTGACCTAGCACTCTTGTGTGGGGTAATTTACTGCACTGTTATAACTTGATATTACTTGTGAACCTCTGCTATCTCTGAAAAAACAAAAACAAAAAAAAAAAAATCTTGCTTTTTTCCCACTTTTCTGAGATTTAAAAAAGTTCAGTTACCGGCTTGCTGTTCCTGAACTGTTTGTAAGTTTCTGTGAGGCCATTTTTGCTTGGGCTAAGGGAAAGTCTCTCTGTTGATCAGTGGCAGTGAAAAACATTGAGCAGCTCCCCTGCCCCCGTGGGAGTGGTTACTGACTTGAAACTGTAGTTTTATTGACCAGTAGGGGTCATTTCCAAAACTCCTTCATCTTCCTCTCTTAAAACCTAGTTGCCTCGTGGGTTTGGCGTCTTTTCAGGCTTGTTGGCTGTTGGTGAAGCACCCACCAAGAGGAGAAAACGCTGAGAGAAGAAGGGAGCCACTTTTGAGATTTTAAGTATTTTTTCTCTGTTTATTTGCTAAGTTTTACTGCATAGTTGCCTAGTTTGAGCATTTTCTGGCTTGTTAAACTTGATTTCTGCATTAGTAGCTCTATTTAGAGCACAACCAAAAGCTGTTTACTGAATTTCCTGTTTGCACTACATTTTATAATCATTTTTTCTCAAAACTTGCATATTTTCTGTCTTTGACCTAGCACTCTTGTGTGGGGTCATTTACTGCACTGTTATAACTTGATATTACTTGTGAACCTCTGCTATCTCTGAAAAAACAAAAACAAAAAAAATCTTGCTTTTTCCCACTTTTCTGAGATTTAAAAAAGTTCAGTTACAGGCTTGCTGTTCCTGAACTGTTTGTAAGTTTCTGTGAGGCCATTTTTGCTTGGGCTAAGGGAAAGTCTCTGTTGATCAGTGGCAGTGAAAACATTGAGCAGCTCCCTGCCCCCCGTGGGAGTGGTTACTGACTTGAAACTGTAGTTTTATTGGCCGTATTGGGTCAATTCCTGGCTCTCTCCAGCCCCTGCTATCAAGCACGCTTTAGCGTGCTTTAGAGCAATTTAGCGCGGAGTTGCCACTAGAGCAGCATCGGGCAGCGCCGGTTTAACAAGGTTAAACTTTTTCTGGCTCCATAAAGTCTGTTCTTCATTTTTTCCCTTAGAACTGCTCTACTAGTAATCTAAACAGTATATCCCTTAACTAAAAAGCGCAGCACTTGTTCCTAAAAAGCTTTTTTTTTTTCTCCAAAAAAAAATGCAAACGCTTGACAGTACAATTAATCAAACCACTAATAGACTTGAACTTACTGAAGCAAAAAGTGATGGAAAATGATGTAAAAATTGAACAACTGCTAAAGGACTTCAACATTAATGTTAAAAATATTCAAAAGTTACACACAAAACTATTGAATCTAGAAGCTATAAGCAGGTGTAACAATATTTTGGTATGTGGAGTTCCAGAGATGTATGAACAGGCAAATTTAATCCAAACCTTATATAAAATATTCTGCTATCTTTTAAAAAATCAAGTGGAAGCGAACCAAATTACCACAGAGAGAAAACAGTGTGTGCTCAGGAAATCACCCATACTAGATAAACCAAGACAAATCTATGTTAAAATTTTAAAATAACAAGATGTTTCCAAGATTCTTACAGCTGCCAAAAAAATGTGATAAATTGGAATGGTAACAAAATCACTTTTACACACAACCTCCCAATGCAAATAAAACAGGATAGACAGAAGCTGGCACCTTTCTGTATATTTTAATATCCAGAGATATCAAATTCCAGATTAAATATACATCCACCCTAATTTCTCAATGCAAGGGGAACAAATACTCAGTTGGTTCACTACAAGAGGTGAAACAGCTGTTCCTCAATATATTTAACTTCTCCGCTGAATGAGATCTGGTTGAATTGTGTATCTAGGACATTATAACTTTACCTCAAGTAAGACCTGAACATGATGGAATATAGATTGATCATGAATGTATATTCTATGGACTTAAAATATAGTAAACAAAACAACTAACTAAGCCTGTAAATCTAGTGGAATGGAACACAATCTTTTCAGTTAAGGAAAGACGCAAAATGGATTGAACATGAAGACTATTGTAATAAGGTGCTACGTATATTCTTTTATTTTCTGAGAGGAATACTATATTAAGCAGTGATCTACTGGTGCAGTAGATATTATGATATTCTGAAAACACAAATACTGACTTTTAGTAATAATATAGCTTAAAACTCAAAGGCAGGAATGTTTTTTTCTTTTCATTTTCTTTACTTTTACTAATGCTAATAAATGCTATAAGTTGTTTAAATATGCTTAATAGCCAGAAAATCTTTAATGTGATGCAAGTTTAATGTAAATGTTCAACTTAATTTCTATGATTGTTTAATAGACATTCATAAATGCACCTTGCATTATGGGGGCTATTTGTTCGGAACAGATATGTTATAGGACAGATATGTGATACTTGCCCTTTTTAAAGAGTATTCCTATGTTAATCATTTTAAACAAATCAAAATCTAGGGGATATACAGCAGGTTTAAGTTAATGGAATGTTTATTTTAATGACCCTTTATATGCTATTAAATCACCATTTTCCTGGGGTTATATGTTCATGGTTAAGCACAAGGATCATACAGGAAGTGACAAATGCTGTATCCCTTTTTTGTCAAGTTTAACATTAAACTGTTGGATTAAGATTTGCAAAATTCTCAAATCTTTCATCTCAAGCACTGTTTTTCTTATTAGGAGACAACAATGTGGGTAGTAGATTCATGGATTGTTAAGGGTATTCAGTCGAAAAAAGGAAACTTTTTTTAACCTGACATTTAAGTTGAAAGTTGAAAGTATATTTGCTCAGGAGACTCACATGACATTTAGTCATAGGTTCATAGGTAGGTACTAGGCTATTGGCCCTAGGGCCTTTATAAGCCTAGCCAAATGGCACCCTGGCTTTTGCCACCCAAGAAAATTATTTTCCTGTGACCATGTCAAAAACAGCCACAGAAGTGATCCCCGGGGTTAATTTCCTATCTCCCATCCAATCATCAAGATTTTTCTTGAAGAGTGCTAATGAGGAGCTTTGTTTGATATAGATAGGTAGTTTGTTCCAGAGTATGGGAAGTCTCTGGCACAGGAATCTATCCCTCCAGCATGTTCTGTTTATTGTGGTGACAAGGTTTAGGTCCCTAGAGCGTGTAGCTTGGAGGGATTGGGATTTCTTTAAGTGGAGCATGTCCAACAGCTCTGGGTTTGACATAGCTTTGTATGTTAGGCAGAGATAGCCTCTGAGTAGGCAAAATGTGACAGAGTAAAGCTGGAGCTTTTTGAGACGGTCTGCGTAGGGCATCTGTTTGAGGCCAGTAGTCCTCTTTTGTGAGGTATTTCTGTGGCCTTTTCAGTTGTTGTAGATGTCTTGTGAGGTACATACCAAAAGGGGAGTTGTACTCTATAATGGGTCTAATGAGTGATGAGTAGAGGGGAACAATGATCACTTTCTTTCCTGGATAAGAAACCTTTTGTGATGAGGTGTGCCATGTCGAAGGATTTCCTGACTACTTAGTGATGTGATTATCAAAGGATAGACTACTGTCCATCTGTGTCCCAAGGTCTCTTATCACACTTTCGGTGTTAAGTAGACTACCACCTATGTGGTAGTTCATGGATACAGAGTTTTTACCAAAAGGGATGACAATCCACTTTTTGGCATTGTGCTTGAGGCCATGGCTTTGACACCAGGCATCTGTCTTAGTGAGGCCCTATTGTAGGATGTCCACATCATCAGGAGTTTTGATTATGGCTCCTAGTTTGCAGTTATCTGTGAACTGTGTTAGCCAAAGACCTTCTGTGTTAGCCTGTACTTCAGAGAAGTAGATACCAAACAGGAGAGGACCTAGGACTGAACCCTGTGGTACTCCACTTGTCACTGTTATGAATTTGGATTTAGAGTCTGCTACTTTCACAGTGTGGGTTCTGTCAGTGAGCCAGTTGGCAACCCATCTTGTGACATAGGTATTTATACCAAGTTTAGTGAGTTTATCTATAATTCCAGAGTGGGGGATGGTGTCAAAAGCCTTGGCGAGATCTAGATAGGCTGTGTAAACCACCTTACCCTCATCTACAGCTTTGGTGACCATTTCAAAAAAATCTATCAGGTTTAGGAGACATGATCTGCCTTTTAAAAACCCAAACTGGGTAGGGTCCAGAGTTTGGAGATTACAAATGTCATTGTTTATAAGTTCCATGATGATACATTCCATAGTCTTGCAGACCAGGCTCATCAGGCTAATGGGGTGGTAGTTCCCGGGGTCCATGGTGGCTCCCCATTTGTGGAGTGGGATAACCGCTGCTGTGCATCATTCAGTGGGCACAAAGCCTGAGGTGAGGCTATGATTGAACATGGTACTTAGGTGGGGTGCCAGTTCGTTCTGTAGTTCATGTAGAACGCAGCCTGGGATGTTGTCATGTCGCATGGATGCTGTGTTCTTGGCTTTGGAGGGTGTACTTTTTACCTGTGCAGCCGTGATTACAGGAACTTTGCATTCTTCCAGTATAGAGATGGACCCTTTAGGGGATGAGAGAGGGGTAAAGTTAGCACTGAACCTCTCTGTCAGGGTGTTGGCAATATCAGTTGGTTCTGTATATTTAGTGCCATTGTGCTGTAACTCAGAGCCGATCTGAGTGTTGTCATTGAGATTCTTGACATAGCTATAGAATGCTTTGTGGTTGTCTTTAGAATCAGTGGCAATTTTGTTTTCATAACTAGCTTTGAAGGATTTTATGAGGGATCTTAGCTTCTTACTGAGGCTGACCACAGAGTTCCTCCAATCATGGGATTTTATTCTTTTTTGCAACAGTTTCTTGCTTCTGTTGTAGAGTTTGTTTATGGCAGGGGACTACCAGATTGGCTTCCTTTTTTTGGAGGATAGCATCTTGGTTCTGTTAGGGATTGCATGATCCATGCACTCGTGTAAGTTCTTATAAAGTGCAGTTATATAGGATTCAGCAGTTGTACCTCTATTGTCTGTCAGCATGGGTGCCGTGAAGTTTGCCACTTTTGTCTTAAGAAGCGTGAAGTTGGCTTTAGAGAAATTTTTTATGGTGGTTTCCCTAATGGAGGGTGGGGGTAGGATGTGGATTTCTAGGGTGATTTGCTTGTGGTCAGATCTGACCAATGAGGAACTGACATCAGGTGTGGAGCACCGGTTGCCCATGTTGGTAATGACCAGGTCTAGGATATTACTGCCCCTGGTGGGGGTGTGGATAAGCTGATCCAAGGCATTGGAAGTTATGAATTCTAGAAAACGTTGAGCACAAGAGTTGGTACATGACTAGTTTTCCCAGTTAATGTTGGATAGTTGAAATCACCCATTATTAGAGTGTTAGGTTTTACCCTAATATTTTCCAGTGTACCAAGAAATGAGGAGTGGGAATCCTGGGGTGTGCTGGGGGATCTTTGGCAAGCTGCAATTTGGATTGCCGTCTTGCCCAGAGTTAGTTGCACTTGGATAATCTCGGATGCATTACGCTGAGCAAATAGCCTGGAGGTGTGGATATCCTTAATGCATATGGACACGTCTCTGCCTTTAGTGCTTCGGTCCAGGATAGGTGGCCGAAAGGTGTGGTATGAATTATAGCCTGGTAAAGCAGGGGTGCTCTCTGGAGCCTTGAACCAGGTCTCTGTCACTGCACAGATGTCGATGTTCTCCATTTTAAGGAGTGCCTCGAGTGAGACTTAGCTTGCTTGTACCTGTTACAGTGGTAAATTTGTCATTTGAATCTTGCCTAAAAAAGGCACTATAGGGGTGGCAAGAGCCTTAGCCAGTATCTGGAATCCCAAGGGTGAGAGGTGCAGGCCATCTCTGGCAAAGCTATGTATATTCTTTTATTTTCTGAGAGGAATACTATATTAAGCAGTGATCTACTGATGCAGTAGATATTATGATATTATGAAAAACCAAATACTGACTTTTAGTAATAATAGAGCCTTAAACTCAGATGCACTTACTCGAGGCACTCTTTAAAATGGAGAACATCGACGTCTGTGCAGTGACAGAGACCTGGTTCAAGGCTCCAGGTTTCAGATAAAGGGAAAGAAATGGATTAAAACAAATATTGAGTCAGGTAATAAATCAAATAGCACTGCAATTGCAATTATTATTTAAAGAGTAATTTAAAGACACAATATTAATACAGGACAATGATAATGAAGGAAGATGGGGCTGTGTAGTTATATGCACCCTGTACTAAACATAAATTTTATATGATAATACACAGATTATCCTTTTTCCTAAATAATTATTATATAGTAGACAGAGATTGTAATGCTGTTAATGGTCCCATTATTGACAAAACAAGCAGAAGTAAATAATATAACTTCTGTGCTACTTATACATTATCTGAACATAAAGCAGACTTTAACCTTTTTGACCCTGTTAACTTTCAAGAAAATAAAAATATCTTATCATAATACACCTACTATCATAATGTTACAAGTCATGGGCAAAGCTCAAATTATTTTTAATATCAGAAATATTTTTAAAAACTGATATCAATTTCTATACAGAACCTAGTTTTTTTCTGATCATTCCAGAATTACTCTTAAGATAAGTTGGTGTAACACACATAAACTAGAAACTATCAACTCTAACTGGACTTTAATCCTAATTTACTCCAGAAAGATGAGAATAAGATAGAAATTAACTATTTATTAGATAATTTGCTGAATAATTTCATTAATTCCCAAACCCCTTATGGCATCCAATTGTCCACCACAAAAGCTCAAATCACAGGTGTTTTTATAAGTAAAGGATCCTACTACAAGACATCCTTAAGTCAAAAGAAAAAACAATAAAAGATGAGATGGACAATTTAGAATAGCTACATAAAGACCATAAACATGATTTATAAAAACAGGTAACCAAACTTCAGAAAAATTGTATTTATTTTATGCAACACTGCACTCACTTTATGAGACAAAAACATTTGCTAATTATTCAGAATGGGAGAATTGGCCCAAACTCCTTCTAAATTCCTTGCTAAACTGATAAATGTAAAAAAATATACATATCTCCTTTAATAACTAAAATCTTACATGAGGACAAAGCATATAATAATGCAGAAGAGAGCATACAAATATTTACACAAATATATTCTCAAATCTATGTTATACACAACCTTTCATCTAGCTCTCAGGAAAGAGATCAATTTTTAAGATCCCTAACATTTCCAGAAATTGATCAAGGTCAACACATTTTTCTCACTGCATGATTCACTAAGCAGGAAATCTTACAAATAATCAAATATCTTAAGGCTGGTAAGTCACCCAGTCCCAATGGCTTTATTGCTGATTTTATAAAACTTGCCCGAATAATTTCAAAAATTTTATTCCACTTTTTTAACTATATTAAAGATGAAGGTTTCAATGATTTACACCTAAGTAAATCTAAAGCAATATTTATCCCTAAAACAACTCTGATAATAAAAATCCCCTAAACTGCAGACCAACCTTTATTATAAATGTAGATATCAAAATATGCGCTTCACTATTATCAGACTGAAAATCATACTACCAAAAATAATCTCACCAAATCAATCAGGGTTCACTCAAAATAAACAAACTTTTGACCATATGCTTACCATTGATACTTTGATCACACTGTCTAAACAACTCAAATTTTGTATTCACTTTGGATGCTGCAAAGGCCTTTGATCCGATTAATCTAGAGTTTCTCTTTTATGTTATGCCAAAGTTTAATATATTACAATCCTTTATAGATTGGATCAAAATGCTTTATACTAATAGATACACAACTTTATAAAATAATAAATTTTTTCTTCTCTAATAAGAATTATTAATGGAACCAGACAAGGATGCCCATTATCTCAATATGTATTTAAGTTATACATAGAACCACTATTTCTTTTAGTAACACAAAATACCTTTCACCATATTTTTCAAATTTTACAATATTCAGATACCATTAAAAACCTTTGCAGATTATTTAAATCTTTATTTTTCTTTGCCAAAGACTTACCAAACATTCTGCAATGTATTGACACTTTTTCCAAATTCTGCAGCTAGAAACTAAACATGGATAAGTCCTCCATTTTTCCACTAAATCCAACATATAGATTAATTATTTTCCTGATACAGAAATTAAAATAAGTTACACTTGTAAATATTTGGGATTAATGTTTTGCCATGACCCTACTCTTTTTCATCAAGAAAACTTAATGAAACTGTGGAATAATATAAAGCAAGACACCCTTAATGGAAAAAATGTAATGTATCTCTTCTGTCTAAAGTCACCATAATCAAAATGAACATACTTCCCAGATTATTTCAGTTGAATGCAATAAATGTTAAAATTCATAGCACACTTTTTAAAGATATTAATATTACTCTATCAAAGTTTCTTTTGTTTCTAAAATATATTAGGATTAGCTACCAGAAAGTGATGCATCCTAAAATAGATGGTGGCTTAGTCCTTACAGATATTAAGACCTTTCATGATATAATAAACACTAGTAAGCTTACAGAAATATCAGCATTCAATCCAAACCATAACAATTGCAAGCCCATCTGGGTTAAAATGTGGTATAGCTTCATATCTAAACATTATTGAAATCCGAGAGCCTTACCTTTCTTAAATGAAAAAAATCTTAGAACTTTTAAAGTACACACATTTTAAAACATATAATACAAATCTTTCAAAATTTGTTGAATAGGCTTAATTTAAAAGAATCAATGCTGCTATTCCAACCAATTGATCTCATTCTCAACTTAATTCCCCTAACTTGCAGATAAAACTATTTATGGCTTCTTTAATTATAAATATCTTTCAACTGGAGATATAAGAGTTGCTTTTCAGCTACCTAAAAACTACTTTGTTATTCTGAGACAAAAAATAAAGGACCTCATTTCAAAGTTTTTAGACACCCCAAAAATTAATGAACACAATACAAGTTTTTGTGAACTACTATGGACTGCATTTACTTCCAAAAAGAAAATATCTAGTGTATATAAATTAATTGTATCTATTAAGTATCAAAACTCAGCTATTTATTCCAATTACTGGACCAGCTTAAATCCCTCAATTACACATAATCAAAAAATAAAATTGATCCAGTCATCCTTAAAATTTCTTCTTCTTCTTCTTCTTCTGTTCCCATTAGGGGTCGCCACAGTGAATAATCTGTTTCCATTTCTTCCTTCTGCCTTTCAAAAAACTTTTATATACTCTGCTAATGTTAACAAATAATGTTTATACAACTCCTGATTAACTAAGTACATTCTTCCCCACATTACCTTCTGACTGATCTGTATGTAAATGTCAGGTCTATGTTCACACATCAAATAGAAATTACAGTAAACACCTTATAATCGAATGTGAAAGAGTGAAACTTGAAAGTACCAAAAATGCATAACATCATAAAACAATTTATTGAATGGTCATACTTGGTCAACTGTGCAAATATAATCAATCAACCAATGTGGGAAGCTTTGTCCCCCACACACCCCTAACTATATATATATATATATATATATATATATATATATATATATATATATATATATATATATATATATACCAACTCCAAGATTGCACTACAGTGGGGAATAGGGCAAAAAAAGACTTCTTTCGCTTACCTTATACATTGCGATACTTCCTGGTTGTTGGCCAACTATGGCGATTCAATTAATTATTTTATGATGATGTGCTTTTGGTACTTTAAATTTTTGCTGTTTCTCATTCGATTATAAGGTGTTCACTGTAATCCGTATTTGATGGGTGAATATAGACCCATAAATAACAAATGGCTGATATACTACATATTTTCTGAAATTGCAAATGCTCTTATAAGCTTTGGTGTTCCCTTAAAGTCAGGTTAGAAAAATGGGATATAAGAAATCTATCTTATCTTGTGAATTTGTGCTACTGCATATACCCCCTTCTTGCTTACTACAACTTGATACACATGTATTAATTACTTTTTTCTCACTAATTAAATTTTATATTACTTAAAACTGGCTTGACAGATCAAAAATGACATGCAATGGATTTAAACAAACAGCATTAAGCTATAGATCAGCACATAAATTAATAATATCCAATCAAAATAAATTGGCTTACTACAAACGATATTGGGAAAACCTTTATAATGTTATCACATAATTAATTTCATATATTTATATTTCTATTTACGTTTTTAAAACTAGCTAAGAGAGTTAGCATTATTAAATATCGTAAGATAACTCTGTATCTTACTTGAGTGCTTTTACTGTGGTAAATACCCTATTATGTATTTTGCTGACTTGAAACTATATATAGGCATTCAGCATTTTTTGCATATAGTTAGTATTATAGAAATATGTTTTCTGATTGTATATTTAAATGATATTCTTAACAAGTTTGCTTTGGGAAAAATTAAATAAAAATATTGGAAAAGAAAGGATATCTGCACAGAGGAAAATGCAATCTAAGATTAGAATAGAAGGGATATGTGTTTATGGCCTTGTAAATCTTTGACATTTAGTGGTATAGAATAAGCATTTGCTGTTTGAGAGGTAAGTCATCATTAAGATGCCCAACTGCAGCTAGAAAATAAAAAGTCAAGTAGTTCATCAGTTTTTTTTTTTTGTACAATACATCGTAAAAGCTTTCACTATGGCAAAAAATATTCTTTTATGCTATTGATCTCCATTTAGTTGTAAATGTTATTTGTGAAAGCAGTGAAAACAGTGGAATTGTTGTATTCCATCTGAAAACAGGCTAGTTGTCACACATCTGATAAATTTTTGCCAGGTATTTAAGAGTGCAGAAAGTAAAATATGCTTCTTGTATTATATAGAGCTCATGAGCTGGGTATATATATTATAAGCAAATTCCTAAGATTGTATTACATGGATGTAGAAGTTGTTGGTGGAGACTGAAAGATCTGGGTGATCTCCTGATCTGGATGAGTTTAAGGCATTTATTTATTTATGCTAGATTTAAATAGATAACATGGAAGTGAGTTACAGGCAGAGATGTCAATGTGAAGGCAGCGGCTAGTGGGTAAAGGCTTGTACTAATGTGACTCCTACGTTTGCAAAGTTGGTGAGTGATGATTCTAAGATAACAGGTGTGTAAGTTTACAGAACTGTGTAATTGTGCGTTTGTATTTGTTTTTAGATTTAATAATTTCCAAAGTGATTTGAGTGATTTAGATGAAACAATATTTTCTTTTTTTTTAAGTTATGTATAAGCATTTAACTCGGTTAAATGTGTTTTGCATTTTTTCATGAGCTAGCAAGAGATTTGATGTGAGCTTGATATATTTAACCATCTATTTCCTAGTCAGGCAGATTTACGTTTTTTTAATATAATGAATGAAAAGACGTCCACTAAGCTAAAGTTCGGATAAAACACACTTTAATCAAAACTATAAAACAATAAAACAATAAAAATAGGTTAGAGCTTTCTCGGGACTGCCACTTCCTCAGACAATACAAAACATTAATTCTGTTAAAAATCATTTAAGCACTATCCTACCAATCAAATCCAGACATAAAATCACATGGCATGTCTTAATGATGTAAGCCTCTCCTTTTTAGGGCCAGCTTAAAAGAGACAGCATAATTAAGTCCTGGATATGCATCTGCTTTAAAATCTAGTATTCATCTTAATTCCGTGAACTCAGCCTCATTAGCAATGTCACCCTCTCAAATATTGATGTTAATCTTTTGTAAAACCAAAAATTTAAACTGATGGGTGCCATCTAGTTATGAAGTATGTTTGGCTAATGTATTAGTAAGTTTCCCATTACGTATGTCATTCACATGTTCAAATATTCTCTCCTTCAAAGTATGGTTAATCTTCCCAACATAAAAAAATTTCACATGCAATACACTGAGCCCAAAAAACAAGATTCTTGTAAGTGCAAGCTGCATAAAATCGAAACACAGTAACTTTATGGGTTCTGGGATGTGCAGCTGAAGTCGCTGACCAAATGTATCTACAGGCATAAGTACCCTGCTGCTCAAAACGCATACTAACAAACCCAGTTTGCTTGTAACATAAACATTGTTTCAGAGTCCTATTGTTTTGAAATGTATAATGTGGGACCTCTCCAACTACTTTACTTATATCCTCATCTGTCATCAATACTGGCCAATTTTTCTTCAATATGTCACACACATAGTTGGTATTACTGGAATACGTCAAAACAACCCTATTCACACCATTGTCCTTTAGGGGCTGCAAACCTTCTGATTGATGCTCAAGCTTATTAGAAAAACAAGGTTTGATTCCCACTTCTGCTAGCTTCTTCAATGGTCCACTCTATAGCTCCTATTCTATAGCCATGTTCTAGCAATTCAATACATAAGGTGTCCAAAGCCTTCTCTAGGGATACTGCATCAGTGTGTAATTGCATTATCCTGAGGAACTGAATCTTAACCACATTACTGGGGACATGTCTAAGGTGCATACGCATATTATGTAAAATGTTATTTTTCTTGCAAGATTTCCTAAACAAACTAGTTGATAACAAACCCAATTCATTCTTACTGACAGATGTGTCTAGGAAGTCAATACTCTCCAGAAAATAGTGCATAGTAGACGTAAGAAAAGTGGTGGTGTTCTGTAAATAGTCAACAAATTGGGTCAATAAATCAAAGGGCCCTTGCCAAACAAGGAAAACAACATCCACAAAATGCCTCTAGAACTTCATATATAGTAAAGCGAAAGTCTGTAAACACTGAGCCCTTCTTCCAGAAAGCTTGGACTATATTCGCATATGAGTTGCCACATGCCTTCTCCATGGCAACTCCCAGTTTTTTTGTAAAAAATATTCTGTTTCAAATGTAAAAATATTATTTTCTAAAATCAGATCTAATAGCACACAAATAAGCTTCACTTTGGAGTTAGAAAATGTGCTCTCAGATGTCAAAAACATTCTAACACTTTCCACTCCTATATCATAGGGAATAACCATAAAAAGTGAATTGACATCTAAAGTTACAAAAATTGCATCATTAAGATGATTAGATTCTGTAGACCATTGAAATAGATCTTGTAAGAACTGTTTTGAGTCTTTCAGGACATTCCTAAAAGACTTCAGAACCTGCCTAAGCTGCTTCTCTACATATATGGACAACTGTTCTGTTAGCCATCCCTTACCTGACACTATAGATCAGAAGGGGGGTTCACAGCATCCTTATGAACCTTAGGTAGATCAGAGAAATAAACAAAGATTAGAGTCAATCTAGTTTGTCATTAACAGGTCATATAAATAAAAAAATTAAGCCTATTAATGGCCTGTGTTAACTAAAATCTCTGCAACTTTAAGTACACAACTTCATCATTCAACATGTCCATCATTTTATCAATATACATGTTTTTATCTAATAAAACTACCCCACCACCTTTGTACGCTGGTCTAATAATAAGATGTTGCATTCTCATTAATTAATTGAGAGCTACCATTTCTTTAGGTGTCAAGTTATAAAAATTAGCACCACCATGTTTAGTGCCAAAGTCTTCTCTCAAATCTTTTTCTCATAAATTAATGAAGGCTTCTAAGGCTGATGAGGACTTCGGAATAAAAACACTTGTTTTCTTAAAATTATTATTCAAGCCACTTTTCTCCGGAAAAACAACTTTCAACATAACATTTCTAGCAAAGAGATGCAGGTCCAAGAAAATATCCATTAAGTTAGTTGAGTACCAGGTATAACAAAAGCCCTTTATTTAGGACAGCAGTTTGTTCAAATGTTAATTGAAATCTAGAAAGATTGTAAAAAAAAATGATCAAAAGGATTCAACATCTCCTTTGGTAGTGAATTCTCCTCAAGATAAGGCACCTAACAATGAATTACCTTTGGCTGTGAGACTGAAAATATGCTCAGGACTGAGCAGGCACTGTTCAGTTGAGAATTCTGCCTCTACTTTATGCCTTCTATCTAAAGACTCTGTTTTTTAGAGAAGGTATTAGCTATGTCACTCGAGCCGTGGTGGTGCAGCGGTAGCGTTGTTGCCTCACAGCAAGAGGTTCTCCCGTTCGATTCTCGGCTGGTGCACCTTCTGTGTGGAGTCTGCATGTCCTCTCCGCGGTCGAGTGATGTTCAAAAGACATGCGTGAATGGGCGTGCTTTCGTTGAAGGTTGGGTGTCGGGCTGGCATCTCGGCACTGTAAAAATCTACTGCCAATCATTAGCGGACTGGAGTTCCACTGTGGTGACCCCTAACCGGGAAAAGCCGAAAGAAGAAGAAGAACAAACAACATTACCTATGTCGCTCACACAGCAGGCAGAGCAGACCTAGGATAAGGTTGGATACACCAGTCAAGCAAAAGAAGCTAGATCAAAGGAGATGGTAGGAGGTGGCTTAATTTTTAATCTTTCTACATTCCAATTAACATTTGAACAAACTGCAGTTCTAAATAAAGTGCTTTCATTTATACCTGCTACTCAAACTAACTTAAGGGATATTTTCTTGGACCTGCATCTCTTTACTAGAAATGTTATGTTGAAAGTTGTTTTTCTGGAGATAAGTGGCTTATATAATAATTTTAAAAAAACAAGTGTTTTTACTCCCAAGTCCTCACCAGCCTTCAAAGCCTTCATTAATTTATGTGAAAAAGAATTGAGAGAACTTTGACACTAAACATGGTGGTACTAATTTTTATAATTTGACACCTAAAGAAATGGTAGCTCTCAATGAATTAATGAGAACGCAACAGCTTATTATTAGACCAGCGGACAAAGGTGGTGGGGTAGTTTTATTAGATAAAAACATGTATATTGATAAAATAATGAAAATGTTTAATGATGAAGTTGTGTATTTAAGGTTGCAGAGATTTTAGTTAACACGGACCATTAATAGGCTTATTTTTTTATTTGTATGACCTGTTAATGACAAACTATATTGACTATAATCTTTATGTTTATTTCTCTGATCTACCTAAGGTTCATAAGGATACTGTGAACCCCCCTTCTGACCTATAGTATCAGGTAAGGGATGGCTAATGGAACCATTGTCCATATATGTAGAGAAGTAGCTTAGGCAGGTTCTGAAGTCTATTAGAAGTGTCCTGAAAGACTTAAAACAGTTCTTACAAGATCTATTTCAATGGTCTAGAGAATCTAATGATCTTAATGATGCAATGTTTGTAACTTTAGATGTCAATTCACTTTTTACAGTTATTCCCAATGATACAGAAGTAGAGAGAACTAGAATCTTTTTGACATCTGACAGCACGTTTTCTTACTCCAAAGTGGAGCTTATTTGTGCACTATTAGATTTGATTTTGGAAAATAATGTTTTTACATTTGAAACAGAATATTTTTTACAAAAACTGGGAGCTGCCATGGGGACAGCGTCTGCCACCTCATATGCGAATATAATCTTAGCTTACTGGTAGAAGCACTCAGTGTTTACAGACTTTCGCTTTACTATATATGTGAAGTACTACAGGCATTTTGTAGATGATGTTTTCCTTATTTGGCAAGGGCCCTTTGATTTATTGACCCAATTTGTTGACTATTTACAGAACACCACTTTCCTTACGTTTACTATGCACTATTCTCTGGAGAGTATTGACTTCCTAGACACATCTGTCAGTAGGAATGAATTGGGTTTGTTATCAACTAGTATGTTTAGGAAATCTTGCAAGAAAAATAATATTTTACATAATATGAGTATGCACCCTAGACATGTCCCCAGAAATTTGGTTAAGAATCAGGTTCTCAGGGTAATGCGATTACACATTGATGCAGTATCCTTAGAGAAGGCTTTGGATACCTTACTTATTGAATTGCTAGAATGAGGCTATAGAATAGGTGCTATAGAGTGGGCCGTTGAAGAAGCTAGCAGAAGTGGAATCAAACCTTATTTTTCTGATAAGCTTGAGCATCGACCAGAAGGTTTGCAGCCCCTAAAGGACAGTGGTGTGAATAGGGTTGTTTTGACGTATTCCAGTAATATCAACTATGTGTGTGACATACTGAAGAAAAATTGGCCAGTATTGATGACAGATGAGGTTATAAGTAAAGTAGTTGGAGAGGTCTCACGTTTTTCATTTAGAAACAATAGGACTCTGAAACAACGTTTATGTTACAAGCAAACTGGGTTTGTTAGTACGCATTCTGAGCGGCAGGGTACTTATGCCTGTAGATCATGCAAAGCCTGTAGATACAGTTGGTCTGCGACTTCATCTGCACATCCCAGGACCCATTAAGCTATTGTGTTTTGATTTTATGCAGATTGTACTGACAAGAATCTTGTCTACTGGGCTCAGTGTATTGCATGTGAAATGTTTTATGTTGGGAAGACTAACCACACTTTGAAGGAGAAAATACTTGAAAATGTGAATGGCATACGCAATGGAAAACTTACTAATGCATTAGCCAAACATACTTCAGAACTAGATGGTACCCATCAGTTTAAATTTTTGGTTTTACAAAAGATTTATCATCAATATCAGAGAGGGTGACATTGCTAATGAGACTGAGTTTGTGGAATTAAGATGGATACTACATTTTAAAACAGATGCATATCCAGGACTTAATAATGCTGTCTCTTTACAGCCTGCTTTAAAAAGGAAAGGCTTACAGCATTAAGACATGCCATGTGATTTTATTTCTGGATTTGATTGGTAGAATGGTGTTTAAATGATTTTTAACAGAATGTATGTTTTGTTTGGTCTGAGGGAGCGGCTGTCCCACAAACGCAATAACCTATTTTTATTGTTTTATTGTTTTATAGTTTTGATTAAAGTGTGTTTTATCCAAACTTCAGCTTAGTGGACATCTTTTCATTCATTATATAACTTATTCTGGATTTTGTCCTGGTTCTGGTATGCTTATTTCCATAATGGATTACATTTTTGTTTGAATTGTTTCAATTTAGATATACTTATGGGAGTTGAAATATTTTTTCTCTGTTTTGTGTGTATTGGGTGATAATTATTTTGTAGTGGTAGAAGAAAGTTTGTCACCAACCATGGTTTATAATACACTTTACCATTGTAGCTAGTGAGACCAGAATTTATTCCAAAACATCGTGACACAAAAGAAGCAGTGTACTACTCAGGCCCAATGCAGCACTGTCAATCAATAACATAAAACCACAGACAGATAGTTGAGACCAGGTAGCTTACTCAACCCCCTGCCAACTCGCTCGTTAGAACTAGCACCTATAGGTACCCCTGTCCAGTAACGAATGAGTGTGCAATATACTTCTCAGTCCTCATCAGATCAATACCACTAGGCCCAGGAAATCAGGGGGAAAATGAAGGCAGAAAGGCTGCCCCTTGATCACTTTTCATGGAAGGAAGGAGGGGGAATGCAGTGCTACTTTGTCTGACAGATAACTTGTCACTTTGTCACTTCTGCTCCATAGGTATATAATCCTGATGGTTTTTGTTGTTGTGTCTTTCGGCTTTTCCTGGTTAGGGGTCGCCACAGTGGAACTCCAGTCCGCTAATGATTGGCAGTAGATTTTTATGTGCCGAGTTGCCAGCCCTGACGCACAACCTTCAACGAAGGTACGCCCATTCACGCATGTCTCCACACAGAAGACGCTCTAGCTGAGAATCGAACAGGACAACGTCTTACTGTGAGGTGACAATGCTACCACTATACCCATAATAGGTTTACACAGTCATAAGCAAATCATTTTGCTAACAAAATCCATTTGTGTCTTCCAGTGGTCCATAGAATACTTGACCTATAAAGCCAGTGAAACAAGAATTTACTCAACATCATAACACATAAGAAACAGTGTAATATTCAAGTCCAGTAAAACAGTGTCTGCCAATAGTATAACACCACAGCCAGATGGACCTAGGCTGTGTAACATACTCCACTGCCCTTTGACTTGCTTAGTAGAACTAACACCCATAGGGACACCTGTCCAGTGACCATTGAGCAGCATAATATACTGATTGATACCCACCATATAGATGCCACAAGGTCCTGGAAATCAGAGGAAAAGTGAAGGAGAAGGCCACCCAATGACTGCCTTTCAATGAGGGAGGGAGAGAGGGAGGGAGGGGAATGTAATGTTACTTCATCTAACAGATGAGCTATTACTTCTTCTCCCTACATATGTAACCCCAATAGTGCCACACCAAACATACATTTGCATAGTCTTAAACAAATTGATTTTCTATCAAAATACATTTGTCACCACCTGTGCTCAATAAAACATTTCACTCATATAGTCTGTATATCCATAATTTATTGAACAACATCATAACACTCAAGAAGCAGTCTAATGTTTAAGTCCAATATGACAATGTTTGCCAATAACGTAACATCACAACCAGATGGCCTATTCCAGGCAGCATACTCAAAATCCCCCTTGATTTGCTCATCATACCTAGCGCCCATAGCAGCACCAATTCAGTGATTACTGAGCAGCAAGATATGTGGCTCACTTCCCACCAAACAGGTACCACCAGGCCCAGGAAACTGGGAAGTAGTGAAGAAGATTAAGACGCTCTATGACTGCCCACCAGGCTGTACTCAACTTATTCCCTCCTTCCAGTGCTTGTTGTGGGAAACATGATTGCTTCTTAACGTATAAATGCATCTTCCCATCATTTAAGTTACAATAAGTAAGTCCAATCCATACTGTGACACATGCACTGTGTCCATATCAAATCACAGTGTGTCTTTGCCAGTGAACTCCCAGTTCAGTAACATTCAAACCAAGAAAACTCAGAAATAAATTAATTCAGTGGCAATCTCGATGACTGAAGGAGCCTGTGCATTTCACCAACATTTCATGCAAATTATTTTTAAATATTAGAATACATTTGCCATGATGCCAAACAGCCTTAAGGTGTTTAGGCATTCTTTAAGGTTTAGCTATAGGAGAGGGGCTAATTTAAGAAATTTATCTGAGTATGCATCCAACTTAAACTCAAATAGTGGAAGACATAAGAAAGGAACTTTTAGGTGTGGATATTGCCCCAATGTCCCTTTGTAGCCAATACTAATGAGTTATATTTGTCTAGTTTAAATAGATTTGTGCCAACAGATCGTTATTACAACTGTTATTCAAAGGGTGTGGTTTATATGGCTTATTGCACATTCTGCTGGGCATATTATATCGGTAAAATGAAATGGTGCTTGAAACAAAGAATATAAGAACATCTTTATGATATTAATAAGAAAAAGGAAACCAATGCTTTATTTAGACATACAAATATATGCTATCAAGCTAATTATAAATGTTGGGTGCTGGAGCAGGTCAAACCTTTTGATAGGGGTGGAAACTAAGAAACTAAAGTTGAATATCAGGAACTAACATGGCAATTGAATGTTGATGCTTGTGTTAGTACTGATTTGAATGATCATGTCTTAAATATATGTTCTTTCCACATAGCTTTATGCATAGGGATATATTTATAAATAGGGTTATATGTATATATAGCTTATACTGTTTTATTTTCAATGGTCATATTTGTAATGTGTTTTTAAGTCTATACTGTGTTGTACAAAGCAGTTTTATATGTGTCAGCCAATAAGGTTTTGCCATTTCAAATGTTTCTAGCTAATGAATTGTTTTACTAGAATATAAATATGGTCTTGTTATAGCTATTCCTTATTCTGATGAAGTTTCATGTGATGAAATGAAAGCACTCAATGCATTATTAAACCATACTGTGGACTATTCATTGGTGTGTTTTGTTGGTATCAGAAACTGGAGTGTGTCCTTTATTGGCTCTTAGTGCTGCTGTGCTGTGTATTTTACTAATTTGGTGGATTTTACTGAACTTTTCTCCAGGTTATTGGTTGTCTTAACATGGGAATAACTGCCAACTAAGCAAAGATTGTTTTGGGAAGCATGGACCCTGTCTTGATAGCTCCCAAAGAATCAAAGTCAACAAATCTCACTTAGGAATTAAACTCACTTATTGCAAGAAAAGTAACTGATCACCAAGCAAGGATGCCGATTTGGAGCAACACTTCTTCAGCAGTTTACAAGAACTCAAACTTGGAACTCCTGTGCAAACAACCTGAAATGCTCAGGGGTCTAGACCTACACTGGAACCATTAACTCAAACAACTGTTGTTGCTGCTCAGGGGATGAAACAGTGACTCACAATGACAGACATTCTGCCTGCCAAGAGAAGACAACAGCACAAAAAAAGGCTGTAGGGATCACCAGCCCAAATGTTTGATAAGTCACACTGAATGTCTCTCATATGCCAGGTCTTACATCCAATAAATTTGGATTGAGTGAAAGTAAAACCCAATCAAAGATAAACCTTTCCCCTGCAGCAAACTTTTCAAAAACCCATTCAAATCCTTAGGAGTGACTCGTAGCCCATATGGCCATATAAAAACCAGCTTAAAATAAGGTTACCTGAGGCAACTGACCCCAGACTCACCCTACCACTCAGGAAGTGGCACATGTTAAGGTATCTCTAGTATTATTTCATGACCACTGTCTAACTAATATGACTTACATTTGCACAAGCACATTGGACTACATGTGTGGGATGGCTACATCATGCCATTACAAAGATAATAGTAGTTTCCTAACTCTGAATGCTCTCCAATACAAAAAAAGAGCACTCAGTTCATCAAAATGGCAATCTTTTCACGAGTCCACCCCTAGCAGGATGAATTATAAGATGGTTTATGAGAATCTCTTATACTACCTAAGTATCTTTCCCAACCTTTTCAGAATTCTGTTGATGACCTAGTTTTTTTATATATTCTGGAAAGCTCAGAAGTACTGACCTAAGACTGAGAGCCATCAATTTTTTGTAAATGGCACTCACAGTTCCATGTCTCTGGCATTGGAAAACAATGTAAAGGAAAACTTAAGACAGGAAGCCAAACTTTCTCATGGATAGGCAACTGTACACAAAACTGCTGTAACACTAATCAAAAGTCATTTTCATGCTACCTGTCCGTGAATTGCAGAATGAGATGTGAATCATTCTTTTCAGGTCAGGCATATATAAGAAGGGCTGGCAGTCAGTTACACAAAGGAGAGGTGGGAAATGGGTTCTTTGACTGCCTCAAGAACCAAGCTGCAGAATAGTGGTACCTATGAATGAGCCAGAGAGAGAGAGAGAGAGAGCAACTGCTATTTTATTTCCTTTTCCTGGCATGTGCCTACCTCTAAATGACAAGTTGATACTAGAGTCCTCATTAATGGCTGGACCCAACAGGATTCTGATATTTTCTTGCTGAAAACTTGAACCACCACTTGGTTATCAAAATAAAATGTAATCTTTGATTCACAAGAACTAGAATCACTCAAAATTAAACTTAGACATAAAGTGTTCAGTCTCATCCTCCATACAGGTTTTACAAGTGAATGGAGAACAGCTACAGTCATTCCCCTGCATAAGGGAGTACCTTCCACATAACCAGGCAATTACAGACCCATAAGTCTGATCAGCCCCATATGCAAAGCCATGGAATGAATTTTCATGACATTAATCGATCGGGATATAGAAAAACTCCAAAAACTGGACCTGTCTCAGTTTGGATTTGTCAAGGGCAGGTCATGCTCACTCAACCTGGTGGATTTTTTTGAAAAAGTCACCAAAGCACATGGATGAATACGAAAGAGTATACACTGCATACCTCAACCTGAACAAAGCTTTGGACACAATTCCATACTCAAGCATGGTAGAAAAACTAAATAAACTGGGAATAAACCCTTCTGTCATCCATTGGATTGCAACTGGCTCACAGATAAGATGCTGAAAATCAAAATAGGGGAAGTTGCCTCCACAAAGAGACCGGTCACTACTGGAGTCCATGAGGGATCTGTGCTGGGACCTCTCCTGTTTGGTATCTACTTTTCTGAAGTAAATCCAATACCAAAGGGCTCTGGCTGAGTAAGTTTTCAGATGACTGTAAGCTAAGAGCAGTCAATGTAGCTCCAAATTACTTACCTATCCTCCAGGAAAGTTTGTCCCAAATAAATACCTGGTGTTAAAATCATGGTTTGAAACAAAATGCAAAACAATGTATTATTGTATCCTTTGGGAAGTCATCTACCTCAGGAAACTGTAACATTGACAATACTCCCCTATGAGTTGACCCGATTGTTCAGAATTTGGGAACTTATGTGGACAGTGGCCTAATGTTTATCAAACATGTGTCTATTGTTGTAAGAAAGTCCTTCTATATTGTATAGCTCATAATCAAAGGTTGTGTCTAGATCTAGGGATGTCATTATCTCCTTTTCTCAGCCATCATTAGGCCAGTCATTGAATATAATGCCCCCCCCCCTTGGAATCTATCTGTCCAGACACATGCATCAACTGAAATGTCCACACAGATACCTTACTAAAAGGATACAAGGCCTAAACAGTCATGCCCTATACTGACTCAAAGCCCTGTAACTATACCTGGTATCCTACAAACTGGTAGGAGCTGACCTGTGTCTGGCATACAAAGCATCCACCAGCCCTTTGCTGATAGATTTTTTGCACATCAGCAAGCCAAGTGACATCAAAAATACTTAGTCTAGGAATCTAAACGTCTTCTGCAACATCAACAGAATAGGTTTGAGGGACATGTATATTTCACAGAGGATATAACTGCTGAAGAACAAACTCGCCATCCGCATAAACCAAAGATCATCCCTGTCCATTTTCAAGCACAACTTAGAGTTACTTCAGGACTACCTCCTGTACTACTAATGAACAGAGGCAGCTCTTAAATGCTTTATCCCATTTATGGGTCACTTTAAATTACGTATGGTATGATCCCAGTCATTCCAATTAGCAGTGCTTTATAATTATTGACTGTGGGATGGGTAAGGCCAATCTATAATCAAATGGGATAGGTAATTACAAGCACAAAAAGGAAAAATGGTTGGGCTTAAAATAGCCCACAAGGGCAACTAGCCTAGTATTTAGGTATAAACTGATTCAAAGCCAGGTCTTGCCACAGTGTGTAGAAACCCAAATGGGCATAAGATCAAGGAATGCCATGTCTTTCCTACATGCATCTGGCCAAGAATTAGGCAATGGGGTTCCAAACCATTTGCCTTGGCAATAGGCACCCACACCTGAACTCCTCGCAACATCAAAATAAAGCTGCTAAGTGAAGGAAAATAGCCAGGCACCTCGCCAAAAGGTGACCCCATTACATCCAGACAACAATACCTTCCACACTGGGAGTTCCTCTTGACCCCAGCTGTCATTCTGATTCAATCATATTTTTCCCTTCCACACCACAGAAGAATGGTTACTGATCTGGTTTTTGCTCTTCCAGGGTAAACCACAGTAAAAGAAAAATGTAGCAATCCTAACAGCTCCCATTGCTTTCTGCACCTGAACATTCTTCCAATGAAGACATTTTTGGATGGCCTTCCTTAATAAAATCAGATTGCTCAATGGTAAGCAAAAAAAAAAGAGTATGGGGTGTCAACAACCCCAGAAAAATTAAGTTCTTAGTGGGGCCAACCACTTTCTCTTTTGCTAGGGCAACTCTCAGCTCCTGACACAAGCTAGTGAATTTTGGGAACCTGTCTTAGCCTTGCCATCGTCCTACCCTACTATTAGAAATTCATTGAGATAGTGGACTGCTGCCTGATGAGGTGATCATTGTTGCCAACACCAATGGAGAGTGGACACTAAAAGTCTCAGAGAGGGAACAAGCTACAGCTCAGCTCATAGGCATGGCTGTGTCAAAGAAGAATTTACCATCAAAATTCATCCTGAGCAAGGACCAAATATTCTATCGAACTGGAAGCAAGCAGAAGGCAGACTCAGCATCCGGCATGGTTGCCATGGGTCTGAAAATCATCGAATGATCATAGTGACATCTTCCAGTGACAAATATTGAACCCTCTGTGCCGTGCTTTCAGTACAAAAAGATCACTGTGGGATGAAGAGGTGATTCGTTAATCTGAAACTTCAGACCTTTTCTTGTGTACCAATCCTAAAAGAGACACCCTGAATTCTGGGAATGGGGGGATGGGACTAAAAATTTTGCCTGTTTGCATTTCTTTGGCAAAAAGCTCCTTATAACATCCTCTTTGTCATGTATGTACAGAGTTTTACAATTTACAGTAGGGAGAGGGGCTGAAGATTTCAATAGAAATCCAAACTTACAACCCTCCACAATTTGTATCTTGGATGTCCTGTCTGGAAAGATTTTTTTTTTTTTATTAAATGAGATAGTACCTCTAATTTGTTGGGAGAATGGGTGTAGCTACCCACACTGAATGCCCTTGGGAAATAAACCCACCCTCAACCACCTTGTGCTTCACCACTGCATTTGACTATCTGTCCCAAAGAACCAAGGGGAAACCAGGCTCAGGTCTAGGATTTGGAGTTGGCCGAGTCTCCTTCACCCTACACTTTACTGGCAGGTGCCCTTTCCTGCATACAGACCAGGTGTGGCTAAATCAGTAAGCTGGCTAAGTACAGTTGCCCTTGTTGAAGGCTCAACATGTCTTTGGTTTTCCCTTGAAAATCACCCTGACCCATCATCATAGCCACACAGGTTTTATCAATCATCGCCCCCTAGTCATGTATCACTATGTAACTCCTCCCACTTAAAGCTCTTGTTGACAGCTTTTAATTTCCTGAACTTCTCACCATGATATAGCCAAGGCAATTCTCCTCTAAAATTATATGTGTCAGTGATTGTAGCAAAGCATGTCAACAGGTGGAGGGCCTGAAAAGGCTTTTTCTCTAAGATAACTGCTATAAAATAAATGAATCCCACCACCCATTTTCCCAGTTCTGGGCCCACCCATGAATGGATTGTGTTTTGGTTAATGATGTCATGACAGACAGTAACTCTTTCGTTCCCACAGAATCCACTTTCAGGGTTCACTGGATGCCCTCAGGATCTATCAGATCAGAAACATCTATGAAGTCCCCTTTTACTATCATATCCTTTGCTACTGGAAGGTTGCTTGTGATAATGGCCCCAACAAAGTAAATCCTTGTAGGCAATAAATATGCTGACAGTCTGTTAGAGAAGGAGGTGCCTGTCCTTGTCCTACTTTAAGGGAGAGATGAGAAAACACCCCTCCCCAAGATTCCTCATTGGGGTGGAAACTTGTACGCTTTCAGGTTTTGGCTTGGCTGGTAACAGACCTCCCTCTAAAATTATATCAACTATCCTTGAGCTTCCATCAATGGACAAAGTAAATAATTCAGAAATGTAATCCTCTTCAAACTGAACTTGACCTCTTCAGTTGCAGTCTCATTACTTTGCTAAATCTGTACCAGTTGCACATTCTGTGTTGGAATCTTCATGTCCTCCAATGAACCCAGTTGTTGCTGATTCCTGCAATCCCAGAGATGAAATCTCTTGTTGGGAATATCACCCTACCCTCTGCTGGCCTCTGGCTCTTCACTCAGCCATCTCTTAGATGACTTCCAGAACAAATCCTTACTTGACTGGGTTGCAATCTGGACTGTTTCTTCACAAATTGACTTTGCCTGAGGGACAAACATGTCCCACTGGGACTTCAGTTCTTCTCCAAACACCAATAACCACGTAGGCAAAAAGGTGAACTCACACTGCACTTTATTGTTAGTTCTTTTATCAAAGCTATTTTCTGCAAAAGGAAGAAGAGGAAAAATATTGTATTTGTACTAGAATAACCAAATTCAAGATGATATAACAAACCAAGTTGTTAAGAACCAGTCATTCATACAACAATGAATAGCTCTATCCCAGCTTAGGGATACAGCTAGAATGACACTCTAAGAGAAAAACAAAGGGAACCAAGAAAGCAAAGCTGAAATTATTTCCAGCCAATGCTTCAAATACCTTTCTTAGTGTTTTGTCATTATTTTACTATGTCTACCACACTTCTCAACTTCCTTGAAATACAGAGGCCTTATTTTGGTTTAAACTTTTTCTCTGTTCCTTCTAATCCCTCCTAAAACTGTTGATTTGGGAGAAAGGATTCCACTTGGTAAATAATGCTAATAATAAATATGTTAGAGAAAAATACTTTAAAAAGACCAAAAGCATAAGGTTCAGTTCAGGTATCTTTATTCTTGCGCAAAGAGACAAAAAATGCAGTTACAGAGTTTGTCTGACTACATCAGGAAGTGTCACAGTTATTATACCTTTCTTTCAAGACATTGCCCACTACGACTGACGTAGCAGATCACCAGTTCACAATTCTGTTACTTTACAGATATTTCTCATGTTTCTAGCTGACTCTTCAAAGTTTAAAAAAGATTTTTTCAGTAAACAGGATGGCCTTGACAACCACCGGTCAATTATAACTTTCTTGCTATGTGATGTCACAAGTCTAGGTACTATGGCTAATTTAAGCACAATGCAAGTACAGATTTCTGAAGCAGTTTATTGTTCATAATATCTAACTATCTTGCAGCTTGTGCACTTTTTCATCAACACGAACAGAGCTTATTGTCTATAATGAATGGATCTACAGAAATTATTATTATTCTCCTTTTAATTTCCTGACCTAGCAGAAAATCACCTGCTTTCCAGTACATTTCCAAGGCATAAACATGTATTTTGCTGTGCTAGCAAACTAGGTCAGAGTGCATCTTGCAGTGTCAGAAAGCACAATTTCAGAAAAGCATATTTTCAGTCTCAAATAAAACTAATGCTGCATATAGAATAAAAACGTGTTAACCTTCCCTTATTAAAATAAGCATTGCACACATATGTTAATACATATTTTTCTAACATTTCCCCCCTGTTAATACTTTTTATTCTATTTCAAAAGCATAAACAGTTTGTTTCTTCTCCTAACCTCTTCCTTTGAAGATTTGCAGCTAAGAGAGTCATTCAGTTTAAACTTATGAAAGTGTTTCCTTTTTCAACAGTTCTTCAGTTTCAGTACTTTGATACAAAGTCTCAGAAACTGACATGTCTATAAAATCTTTGATTAATTTTTTCATGCAGGGAATTCCACAGCAAATGCATGCTCCTAACAATAGTAATCCCACACAAATGGCAATCAGGATGTTCATTAGGATGGAACCCCAGCCCCCAAATAAATTCTGGAAAAAGTTCGTCAGTGGGTTTGGGCCTGGCCTGGTCATGTCTGACACTTGTTGGATCACTTCCAAATGATCATTAATTTGATGCTTATTGTCGGGAATGAAGGAACAGCACTCGTCTTTGATTAAAGCACACATACCACCTCTCGCCGCTAGGGTGAAGTCAAGAGCCATGCGATTTTGAAGCACCACAGTTCTCATTGCATTCAGTTCATCAGTCATTAATTCAAGAGCAGAAAAAGTTGCATTGCTCATGACCTCGAGAAGTTTGGATAGCTTTCTCAGTTCCCAAATTGATTTAACTGCACCATATGCAGGGGCTATGCCAGCCCAGGATATGATAGTGTCACTCAAGTCCATGTGTGCTAGTTTACTTTTGTCTTTCACGGAGTTATGGTTCCTCCAGCCTGCTATGATCTGTTCCACTGGATTCTCAGGTTTCTTGATTGGATTTTCAGGTTTCTTTGCAACATCTCTGACATTTCGAATTCTCCCATGAGGCAGCTGTAGTGTGTCGTATGGCCGGGACCAGGTAACCCAAAAAACAACTGCCGGACCAATTCTCAGGCAACCATTTGTATGCCTTTTTCCCACATATGAAATAACAGTTTTCTACCTTAGTATTGATATGCACCTTCCCTGCATGAAACATTTTCTTATCTATAATAGACAGTTGCTTTAAAAGAACAGGATTATGTTGTATATCGCTGACAGTTTTATGCAAGGACTCAAAGTATGAGTCATAATCTGCATCACAAATTGTTTCTGTATTTTTAGCATTTTTAGGTTTAATATAACATTTATAAGAAACTGTTACATTACATCTACTCCAACCTACTAGAATCGTGTCATTCTTAAAAAAGCATACAATTCCTATTTGTGTAACAGGTAGAAATAATGCAATTTTGTCTCTGGATTTCACAGGTGTAGTCTCAAACATCAAGTTTTCCCAGGTCTCATTGACCCTAGGGGGACAGCAGCCATCAATAATCCCCCGTATGCTGTTGGTATAGCTGTGCAAATCCAACAATTTGAAATATTAAAAGTCTCAGCATACACATATTTGATTGCTTGGTAAGTGTTAAAGTTCGGATGCCAGTCTATGAGTGTTGAATCACGTTTGTTCAGTCTAGCTGGTGTGGCTGAAGAAAAGAAAGGCCACAGCAAAAGCCACAGTAAAAAGAACATTGTCACTAATGCAGTTATTAAGATGATTATGCAACATTGCTGAATATACTGCTGAAATCGTTCAGTATTTCTATTGTCTCTAGGTCTTGTTGTCATTTTACTGCTGCTGTGTGTTAGCAAGAGTTTTATCAAGTTCAAAGTTTTTGACTAGTTTACAGTGTGTCAAATGAATCCAAGATGAACGTTCCGCAATCTTTACTGCTGTGGGTGTACTCAGCAGTACTTGATATGTACCTTCCCACTTTGGTGTCGTCCAATTCTTCTTTTTGATTGTCTTCACCCAGACCCAAGTACCTGGGGCTACTGCTACTTCGAAGGGGTTAGTTTGGTCTTTATCTGAAACAGAATTAAACTGTAAAAGATGTTTGCTATTTAGCATATTCCTCATGTAATCTGCAAGTGTTCAATCTGCTTCCGGGTCTGCAGGCATGAGAGGTTTCCACTGAGGTATATAATAAACTCTTCTGAAAATCTTTTCGAAAGGTGTCAATCCTTTTGCAATCGGAACAGTTCTCATGCTCAACAGTGCCAGGGGCAAACAGTACACCCAATTCTTTTGTGTTTCTACTATAAGTTTCTCAAGCTTATTCTTTAAAACTCCATTGTGCCTCTCTACCAACCGTGCAGATTGAGGGTGATATGCACAGTGATGCTTTAAAGAAATTCCAAAATACTGACTTAGCCGTTGTATAGTTTGGTTAACGAAATGTGTACCATTGTCACTATAGATCCTTTCCGGTATGCCAAATCTAGGAATAATCTCTTTAACTAGGGTCTTTGCAACAGTGGCTGCATCTGGTTTACTAGTCAGAAAGGCCTTCACCCATTTGGAGAACATATCCACAATGACAAGGCAATACTTTTTGTTTTCACATTTGCTCAATTCTATGAAATCCATACAGATAGTATGAAACGGATATGGTGGTGTAGGGAAACTCCCTTGCTTGGGCTTTAATGTCCCTTGTGCATGATGTTTATTACAAGTGTGACATGACAGGCAAAATTTTTTAGTTTAGTTTGAAAACCCATACGTAGCGAACACCCGATTCACTAACTGTACCATCCCCCCTGTTAAGACATGGCTCTGCCCATGGCTCAACAAAGCTGCATATCTAAATAAATTAGACGGTAATATCGGTTTTCCCTCTTTTGAGATGTACAGCCCTTTCTTGAGAATTGCTCCTCATCTTTTCCATTTTTGTTTTTCAGCCTGTGTAGTAAGTGTCTGCATTGTTTTCAACATTTCTAAGTCTAAAATCTCAGAAGGTTGTAATTCCTCGTTCAAAGGAAATGCTTCTGAGGATGCTTGCTTTGCAGCTGTGTCAGCTCTCGCATTCCCTTTTGAAATCCTATCTTGTTGTTTTGTATGAGCTATACATTTACAAATAGCTACTTTCTGAGGCAAATGAATAGAATCTAACAAATCTAAAATAAACTGTGCATGGTTAATTGGTTTGCCAGTAGATGTCACCATTCCTTGATTCTTCCACTGTTGTGCAAAAACATGTACAGTAGAAAAAGCATACTGGCTGTCTGTAAAAATGTTTACGCTTTTACCCTTTGCTAAGGTACATGCCCGTGTCAAGGCAATCAACTTTGCTGCTTGTGCAGATAAGTTATGTGGTAGAGGTTTCACTTCTACAATCTCAGTATCAGAAACTACTGCATAACCTGTTAGGTTCTGTCCTGTAGGACTCCTTTTGCATGAGCCATCCACATAATATGTCATCTCGGCATCATCCAAGGGAACATCCGTGAGGTCTTTTCTAGGCAGTGTCTTTTGCTCAATTACCTGCAGGCAGTTATGGGGTGTGCCATCCACAGGAGATTGGAGCAAGGTAGACGGATTCAAAATAGTACATCGTTCAATTGTCATGTGAGGTTGGCTCAGCAATATAGTCATACAAAAAAGATGCCTAGCAGGGGAAAGATATGCTATTTTTTCTTGCAGTAAAATGATTGCGACTGCATGAGGCACTCTCAATGTGAGAGGGTGGAACAACACTACTGAGGCCGAAGCCTGCACTGCCATTGCAGCTGCAACTACTGCTTGTACACAGTGGGGTAGAGACTGCACCACTGGGTCCAGTTGTGATGAATAGTAAGCAATGGGGCGTTGTTTGTCCCCATGCTGTTGAGTCAATACTGATGTCATATAACCTTGCTTGCAATCTACAGTTTGGAAGAAACATTTGTGATAATTTGGTAATCCTAAAACTAATGATGATGCTATCAATTGTTTCAGCTTGCAGAAAGTTAATTCTGCTTCTGGTGTCCACTGTATTAAATCTTGTGCTGCCATAGGCTTCTTAAAGGTTGGTTAAAGGTGCAGATTCCAAAGCATAGTTTGGGATCCAGCTCCAACAAAAATTAGTTGCACCCAGGAAGGACATCATTTCCTTCTTGGTTGTGGGTTTTGGTGCTTGTAAGATCACTACTTTTCTGTCCTCACCTAATGTTCTGCCATCTTTGGATATTACATATCCAAGGTATTTCACTTGTTTTCTCCAAAGCTGGAATTTATTTTTGCTTACTTTGTGTCCTTCAACTGCTAGGAATTTTAATAATGCTATAGTATCTTCCTTACAATCTTGGTGGGTAGGGGCGGCCAGCAGGATGTCATCAACATAAAGTTAAATTTGACTACCTCTCGGTGGGATAAATCCCGCTAAATTACTTTTTGCCATCTCTTGTGAGAATATTGTTGGACTTTCACTATAACCCTGTGGTAGTCACGTATATGTATACCTTTTCCCCTGAAATGTAAATGCAAACCAATACTGGCTGTCAGGGTGTATCGGTATCGAAAAGAACACATTGCTGATATCTACCACAGAAAAGTACTTCTGTTGAGGTTTTAAATCATTTGACAAGGTATGTGGATCTGGCACCTTAGGTGCTCTTGGTATTACTGCGTCATTTACAGCTTGTAAATCTTGGACCATACGCCATTCTCCATTTGCCTTTCTAACTGGGAATAAGGGTGTGTTACATGGCGAATCGGGAGATTCCACCAGTATTCCCTTCTTAAGCAAAGCTGCTATGATAGGTTTAATACCTGCCTCTGCATCTTTTCTCAAGGGGTACTGTCTCTTTTGTGGTCTAAATGCTGTCTTTGGCGTGATAGTAACTGGTCCTGCTGTGTGAATAAGTCCTACGTCTGACTTTCCTGTTGACCAGAGAGTTTCTGGTATGTCTAACAAAGCTTTTTCTTCCTCTTCTAATAAGAGGGCTTCTCAGCTGTCTTTGCTGGACTGCAAATGTACAGCTGGATGTGTTTGTGTTATCCAGTTCAGTTTCTGTCTTTGTATTCTCTGTTCTGACAGTTCTGATTCTGTCTGTTTTTCCCATTTTGTGACTTTTTCTCCTGGGTCTATCCATTTTAAACCTTCCTCTTTAGTTAAACTAACATGCGGTATTAGATTTGATTTGTAAAGTGAAAAGAACTCCCGGGGTAATGAACAGCTAACTTCACTGTTCCCTTTCATGTCCCAGTACAAATTACACAGTACTAATCTGTTTGCATGATTTTTAAACAATTCTTGTTCATATTCTTTGTCAGGTCCTGGTGTATTACAATAATACAGAGTACAGTGAAACAGGTGTTGTATGTCAATGCAAAGGGAGGGGTACTTACTGATAGCTACATTCATTAACTCTTCAGTTATTACTCCAGGGCCAGTCATAACTAAGTCCTGGCTGTACCAGTAAAATGTCTCACCTTCCGTTTGCACTGAAAAAGTATTAGTCTGTCATTGTGCTTCCATACCGTGCATGGTTGGAACTACTGCTATGCCCAATAGTTGCATAAGATCTCTGCCCAAAAGGTTCACTGGGCATTTTGCAGAAACAACAATTTTGCTTTTCTGGGTTAATCCTGAAACAGGATCTGTTATTGTAATGTTATGGGAGAGAGGCTCCCGATAAAGCTGTCCATTAGCTGCTTTTACTAGTATAAAGTCATGTGATTCTGAATTTTCTGGTAGTTTGGAGGGGTGTACCAGGGTTTGTGATGCCCCTGAATCGCACAAGAATTTGACTTCCCTCCCTTCTACCAGGAGTGTCACTTCTGGTTTTGTGTCAGCCAAATAGAGCTCTAAACTCAATAAGGCTAGGTCTAATATTTTGTTTTCTTCACTATCGGTAGCTTCCTGCACTTCCTCTATTATCACATTCTCTGTTCCTTCTATCACATTGCTATTTGTCTTATCTCTATTATTCCTATCTAGTGATTCTTGACTTTCATATAGTCAGTCCTCACCCTCATCGTTTTTGTCTTCCACTGCTGCCTTCTTATTTTTCCTGCAATCCCTTACCATGTGTCCTTTTTTCCCGCATTTGAAGCACTCACCTCTTTTCTTTCTCCCTTCAAAGTCCTCTGATTGCGGATCAGATTGTTTGTTTCCATGGGTGGGCATTCTTTTTGCCCTTTTGTCTGGACTGTACTAAATAAACTTCTCCATCTTCCACAGTAAATACTTGGGCTTTCTTTTTCTTTTTATTGTTAAAATGACTTTCGGCATGTCTAGCATATTCAAGCAGTGATTGTAATCTGCTTGTACGATGGTCTGTCATGTGTTTAGTAATGAAATTACTTATGGGTGCAATACTGCCTTTCAAAAATGCATTCGTTAACTGCTGCTCATATGGGGAATCTTGTGTCTGATCTTCAGGCACCTGCATTCCACAGTGATTGTTAAAACATTCCAATAATCTGGAAAAATATCTATCAACAGTTTCACTTTCTTGTTGGATGCATTGATTAATGCAAGTCCAGTCTGCCCTAGGCTTCCATTTCTCAGAAATTCGGTCTGTCAGACCTTTCACTCTGTTGTCTAGTTCTGCGCTGCTATGTGGGAGGGGCCTAAGTGCAGTGTCATGGGGATTCCAGTTGCCACTAATCATGTGCCAATCTGGACCTACTATTTGTCTGACCACTTTTTCTACTTCCTTTCCGTTTAAGTGATAACTTAATCTCATGCCCTGTAAGTCTTCTAAGAACTTTCTAAAATTAACTTTTGGATGGGGAATTCCCTCTGTGGCTTTCCGGATGTCTTCTGGTGTCCACGGTCTGTATACTAAGAGAGTTGGGTTCTGCCCTTCTTGTCCTGCCTGAGGATTTGGTACTTCTATGAGTGGGCATATCTCTTCTTCACTCATAGCCCGTGAGTTTCCATTCATTTGATATAATTCAATTTTAAATTACGTGTTCGAGACCTAGTCTCGATAGGATCTCTAACAAATGGTAGTGGTTTTATAGGAACAACTGGAAATCGTGGAGGTGGGTCAGTTTGTTCTTTTGCTTCATATTCCGGTAAGGGAACTGGTAAGGGAACCGAAACCAGAGTGGGCGGAGGGGCCGATATTATAACCAAGTTATTATCCTCTTTGTCTAGAAACATTGCGGTTGAATTTTTATTCTTTTGTTCTCTTCAGTTTGCTTCCTCAATCCACCTGTGTGCCTGATGAACTCCTAATTTACGCTGTTTTTTAACCCGACCTTTAGAATTGGTTTTTAACTGTCTAATAAGTTTGATAAGCGAGGATCTTTCAAGTTTCCCATCAAATTCATATTTATTAACCCATTTAGTATAATATTTAACGTTGTTGGCACCCTGTGATTGCATATATTTTGCGTCTTCGGTTAACGGTGGGCTTTGGGGTCTTTTCGTTTTTGTGCACGTATTACCCATTTTGTTCTAACCTTTTTTTTTAAATGTTACGTAACCCTTTTGTTTTTTCATGTGGTACCACCAAGTGTTTACATCTCTTCAGACTACCTGCCTACTTATTCTGCTTCCCTGATCTATGACAAGATAGCAATATTTCTGTCCCTGAATTTTAAAAGTTCTCACAGAACAAATACAATCAAGTCCCTGATCTAAAACAGAAAAAAGTAGATTCACCTTACCTGACCCTCAGCGATTGGTCACTCACTGTTCAAATGGAACCCGCCTTCAGTCGTAGATCAGAAAAGTGGCTGGCCTCTTTTGCATGACAATTCAGTCTGAGGTCTTTCAATGAAGAAGATCAGATGTGGTATCTTCCCTGCGCAGTTTCATGCCACCTGGCCCATCTGATCCCAGGCTAAACGAGGGTTTCTGGCTCCAAAGGACCAAAAAATGTTAGAGAAAAATACTTTAAAAAGACCAAAAGCATAAGGTTCAGTTCAGGTATCTTTATTCTTGTGCAAGGAGACAACAAATGCAGTTACAGTTTGTCTGACTAATTCAGGAAGTGTCACAGTTATTATATCTTTCTTTCAAGATATTGCCCACTACGACTGATGTAGCAGATCACCAGTTCACAATTCTGTTACTTTACAGATATTTCTTACGTTTCTAGCTGACTCTTCAAAGTTTAAAAAAGATTTTTTCAGTAAAAAGGATGGCCTTGACGACCACCGGTCAATTATAACTTTCTTGCTATGTGATGTTACAAGTCTAGGTACTATGGCTAATTTAAGCACAATGCAAGTACAGATTTCTGAAGCAGTTTATTGTTCATAATATCCAACTATCTTGCAGGTTGTGCACTTTTTCATCAACACGAACAGAGCTTATTGTCTATAATGAATGGATCTACAGAAATTATTATTATTCTCCTTTTAATTTCCTGACCTAGCAGAAAATCACCTGCTTTCCAGTACATTTCCAAGGCATAAACATGTATTTTGCTGTGCTAGCAAACTAGGTCAGAGTGCATCTTGCAGTGTCAGAAAGCACAATTTCAGAAAAGCATATTTTCAGTCTCAAATAAAACTAATGCTGCATATAGAATAAAAACATGTTAATCTTCCCTTATTAAAATAAGCATTATACACATATGTTAATACATATTTTTCTAACAAAATGTTGCTGAGTTCTTTATTTCATAACTGAATATTATTCATGTCATCTTATGGCAAGGATAGCGCATATTGGTAGCTCATACATTATTTATTTTATTATTTATTTTAATTTGTTTACCTGGATAATCTGACTGAACACTAGTGTCTATTTTCAGCAGAGGCTCGGAGAGAAAAGCTCCACATAGTAGTTAATAATAACAGTTGTGTTTACAAAAGTCAAAACTAATTAACTGTTGCCAAAAAGTTAAAAGATTTACAAGTACAGAGTAAAATGATTACAAAAATTTAACATGATTAAACATGTAAAAGTAGGAAGATAGTTGTATAGGACTTATTGAATATATTAGTGACAGAAGAAATATTAGATAAAAAACAGCTGCCTGCTAGTGATTAAAAGTATTTGACCTTAACACATTAGTATTCACTAGGAGCATAAGGAAAAGAGCACAAGTCGAGTACAGAAATTAGACTTATAATTAACAAGAACAATAAGGAACTCTTGCAAAGTAATAAGAGTTCAAGGTGGACTATAGCAGTAACAGAGCCGGTTGGTGAGAGGGTATGATTTAAAGTGTTGTTTAAAAGTCGGAGTGCAGGTTTGTATAGCCTGATGACAGGATGAAGGCTATTCCAGGTTTTAGCAATTTCATTGGGGAAGAGATTCACCAGAGCTATATTTACATGGATTTTTTTCAATCAGGCCTTTGTTGGTGGAACGTAATTGCCTATTTGAGTTATGGAAGTACAGTAGGCTAGTTAGTGCAGGGGTTTTCTCTGGGTAACAGTATTTGCTGTGCCAGATTGAGTTGATGATATCTTAAAAGATTGGGAAATTCAAGCCAGTGTAAAGTAAGCAAGGACTTGCAGTGGTGGGAACGAGATTTGGTGTTAGTTGCAAATCTGGTGATTTTGTTGTAACATGTGGAAAGTTTATTAAGGTCAGACTTGTTTAGATTTGTTAGTACTGGTGATGCATAAAGTAATGCTGCTAGGAGATGTGATCCGGCTATAGCAATTCTTGATTCGGAAATAAGGTACTTTTTGCAATGATATAGTGTCCCTAATTTCTTTGTGGACTTTGGAGATAGTTTGGGATAAATAGTTACTGGATTTTAGTTGGTCAGTTGTAATTCTTAGTAATTTTGCATCAGGGACTGGGGTGATGGAGGTCTTATTGACTGACAATATAGAGAGGTAGGTCATTAATCTTTATTGGGTGAATAGTATAAGTTAGGTTTTTTTGGATTCAAAATAAGTTGAGATTTATTTATCCAGTTTTCATTATCTATGAAGGATGTCTGGGCTTTTTGCTGGAGAAGCTGGATGTTGGGTGCAGAGCAGATTATGGCTGTGTTGTCAGCATATTGAACTTTTTCAGCATTTTTGGTGGGTAAATGAAGTTGGTCTGTAAAAATGTTAAAAAGAAAGGGGCCAAGAATAGAACCCTGAGGCACACCAACTGTGACTGGGAGAGGGGAAGACAGAGAGTTGAGCCATTTAACAGATTGAAGACTGTTGCCAAGGTAACTCTTGAAGCATAGCAAGGTAGAGGTGTCCATGCTGAGCTCAGAGTGGCAAGACAAAAGTTTATTGTGGGAAACTGTATTGAATGCTTTAGATAAGTCTAGAAAAATAGCAGAGACTAGCTTGCCCTGGTTTCTGTATGTATTTATGGTGTTGGTGAAATTAAGTAGGGCAGTGGTGGTGCTATGGGATTGATGAAATCCATGCTGAGTTTTGGATAGTAGGTTATTGGAGAGAAGGTGGGTTTTAAAATCACATTTTACATGTTTACATTCACATTTCACATGTTTTAAAATCAACCCTAATTATTTCTGGATTTGTCCCTACTTCTGCAGATAGGAGTGGATAAAACTGTGATAGATACACTCCTTGTGGTTTCACGCTTTGCAGAATATAGCTGCTAATAATTTGCTAATAATTTTAGAAATCCTTTTCTTCCATACCTGTTATTTTTTGTTGTTTTTTTTTTCTAATTATCATTGGGGATCCATGACAGAAAGAGCACCTAAATACTGCATAACAACTGCTCCAACAACAGGTCACAGAAAGCATCATTTCACAGACCCTGCCTACTTAATCAATTTCCTGCCCTGAAAAGTCTGTTTGTATGGAGGCCAGATGGGAATATAAATATAAAATGTACATGATATAAAAAAATCTATACAGAGGATCAAACTCTTGGTCCCCTCACTTCAACCCCTTCCTAAACAGCAGAAGCCACGAGAGACAGCTACACATTGTATTATACAGTGGAATAATTTCCCGCCCAGCTGACTTCATCAGAAAAAGAAGATAAGCAGGAGTTCATCAGTTGAAATAATTTTCTCTGAGGGGAAATTTGTGCTCGTTGCACTTTCAGTTTTGCTCCTTACATATATAACGCCGAAAGTGCCAGACCCATCCTATATTTTGCCAGTTTTAAAAAATGTTTGATAGGAATACCCATTTCAAAAGTATTGTTTAAATAAAGAACTATGAGTTTAGGATAGTGGGCAGCTCATTTAAGATTATTTCATCACAGCATTTGGTTCCCTGGTTTGGTTCTGGGCTGGGGTGCCTTCTACATTCTTGTGACATTACTGTCTAGACAGATTTTTGTTAACTACTAGATTATCTAGTTTGCACATAGCTAACAGTTGCTCAACAAGTTCCTTGTCTTATTGACCTATTCAATATTTAAATTTCCCTCAATCCTACCTAGTAGATCAGTAGCCACAGGTATGCACTTTCCAACTGTCTCTGTGGCCAGTCTGGTTGAAATGGGTATTTGCAGGCATTGTAGCAATTGCCTCATGTATACTGACAACCCACTTATTCTTAATAAAAGAGATAAAAGTATGTGACAAGTGTAAATACACTTTAACATTGGAAGCAAAACTCTCATACAACCAAAACCAATCCTATTGAGATTTTCAGTGACACTTGCACCACGTCTATTGCCCAGGCTAAAGACCCCACACATAAAAACTACTTACGCTTAGGCATTTATCAGTAACCTTCCTAAAACACTAAGACCTCCTGCACAGTATAATCAAAGAAAGTGTCCTCAGCCATCCCATAAACATTCTGTTAAAACACCACCCACAGCTACACATAGTAACACTGCATCCATTGCCTCCACTGTTAAGCCCTTAAGGCAAACCAGCACACAGCCAAATTTCCAGGTCACTGGTGAATCTATAGTTAAGCACAGTGATGTCTCCCTCAACAGAATGAGTAAGGAGAGAGTCATGGTTAGCTCCCTTTCCGGGACTAGGATCTTTCAAGTCACACAGACACTCAGGTCATTGAACCACAGGTGCCAGTATGAATATGTCATAGTCCATGTCGGTGTTAATGACCTGAGAAGTGCCTCCATTGACTATATGAAGTGAGACATGATCAAGCTAACTGATTATGTCTCTCAGGCAGGTATGAGCCTAGCACTGATCAGCATGCTACCTTCTCCAAGGATAATGCCATATTCCCAACAGAAAATGATTGATTTTAAAAATTGGCTTAGCTTCTGATGTCATTTAAGGAGGGTACAATATGAGACAGCCTTGGAGGCCATGGTTGACAGTCCATGCTGCTTTACCAGGGATGATCTGCACTTATCCCCTCTAGGCTTCCGGATATTGGCAAAGACCTTTTCCACCCCCATAGTGCCTTTTTAAGCAATGCCAAACTGATAAACCTACTGACTTAACTGAAACTACAAAGGAAACCAGTCCAGACCAGCATCATCTACAGATACTTGACCAAACTAAAACCCACCACACTAGCTGCTGATAAACTCCCAGCAGAATACCGCCAGATTGCAGCCAAGGCTATTTTGTACCCAGTGTCTATAATCATAAATAGATCAATCTCCTAGCAACAAGTCCCACTCCTTTGGAAACTCTCATATATCATACCTCTACACAAAGGGGGTAAGTCAACCAAATTATCTAACTACTGTCCAATAGCCATATTATCCTCACTGTCAAAAATACTAGAGAAATGTATACATTCCCAAATACTAAAATACTTTCTATCCAACAATCTCCTAGCTGAAACTCAACATGGGTTTTGCCCAAGCCACAGCACCACCACTGCACCAACCACGTTAATCAACAGCAGAATGCAGACAATTTGGTATCAACTGTCTTTTTGGACCTCTCCGAAGCATTTGATACTGTCTCCCATAACAAACTACTGACTTCTCTTTCAGAACTTAAACTAAATAACTCTGTGCTCCTATGGTTTAAGGACTACCTTTCAAACTGCATACAAGCCATTAAGGGGCAGGACTCCCTATCCCCCTTTCTTTCTGTTACCTTAGGTGTGCCCCAGGAATCTATACTTGGACCCCCGCAATTCACAATATTCGCCAACAGCCTCCACAAAGCCACCCTCCATGCAAGATTAGTTCAATATGCCTGTGAATCTACCCTAATCTGTTCATCCCCCACTCTCAAAATCCCACAGAAAACAACCCAAGAACCTTCACAGCCATTGAAACCTGGTTATCAAACTCTCAATTAATTCTTAACCCCACCCCCAAAAAACAGCTTATGCTCTTTCACCCCTCCAAAACTTTAGATCCCATTCCCTCTTTTACAATTATCGTCTCCTACAACACACATATTTCACTGGTTGCATATGCTTAGCTGATAGGTGTCGTCATCAATCAAAACCTGAAATTTGACAAGCACATAGCCCAAATCATAACAGAAGTGCATAAAAGACTAAGGACACTCTATAGATGCAAAAAATATCTGACTGCCAGTAGCAAATCTATCATAGCAAGAACTCACCTAATCTCTACACTACTCTATGCATACCCTGTTTTAGTTAACCTAAATAAAGATGACTTAAGCAAACTATCTACTTGTTACAACAAGATAGTGAAATTTGCTACTGATTACTCCTACAGATGTTACCATTGCTTAGCCCTTCAAAAACTTTCCTGGCTTGAACTGCCAAACTTACTCACACTAGCTCACCAAATTCTCTACTATCCCAACAAAACCCCAATCTCACATGGCTTAATTAACCACAAGTCCAATAGCTGACTGCTAATATCCAACAACAAAGGGCTGGTTGAAGTTTCCAAAAGCAGATACATTTCAGGAGACTCTCTTTACTCCTGGACTATTGCACAAATGTGGAACTCTCTCCCACTTGAAATCAGGACTCAAACAAGCCAAAATAATTTCAAAAATCATCTAAAATCCTACCTTACCAAGTCTTGAATATGTACTTGTTCTGACCCAGGTTAACTCCTTCAAACCCTCACTCTATGTCAAACACTCTCTCTATCCGGGATCTCACCCAGCTTGCTATAGAATCAAACATATACAACCCTAGGTAATACAAATTACAAAGCTATGATGTGTATATCTATGTCTCTTCCTGTACTACTTATGCTCCCGTGAGATTGTCTAACAAATTTTGTATATTTCTTTTCCAAAATATTGTACATTGATGGTTTAATATAGTGTATGGAACTTTTCTCCCCAGGTCTCCACTGAAAATGGCATCCTTGCACAGTCAGACTTCCCTGGTAAACAAATGTAAAATAAATGTCAAATAAATAAATATCTGAAGTTGGTACTGCTCGATGCTAGAAGTCTAAACAAGAAATTCCCCTTCCTGCAAGCCTTCCTCTCCCTGGAGAGTGTAGACATCTGTGTAGTAATGGATGCATGGTTTAAAGTCATGGAGAGTACCCCAGCAATGCAAAGTTATACTGTATTTCACACCTTTAGACCAGCTACTGCACAGGAGGGAACTAAAGGTGGAGTCAGAGTCTATAGTAAAAACAATCTCACATCAAGACTAGTTAAAAGTGCATGACTCACTGGAACTCATATATGTGCAACTCACCATAAACAAGGTATCATACTATATTCTTGCAATCAACCTATAGATTGCCCCCCATGTCCCAGGAAACCCATACTACCTATCACAATATACTAGTGTTCCTAACCATTCAACCCAATATAATATTCATGGGATCTCAACTATGACTCAATACATTGGGAATTCTTTACCACTTTTAATGCACAAGCCCAGTGATACCTAAGCTCTTTTAATACGAACATCCTGGAACTGTTGGCCCTTTCTCCTACCAAGGGTTCAAACATCCCTGACCTTGTACTCACGAACATGGGGGGTGCTGATGTTCCTCATCCAGTGTAATGCTTACCTCGCAACCTCTTAGAGCAAGTAATATAGACAAAACCATAAATAAAATGGGACAAAGGGTCAAAAATAGGGACAATGTTTAAACATTGCTCTTACAAACTTAGAAAATTGACAGAATAATAGGTTTTGGATTAGCATGAATTTTCTGAAGGATATGATGTCTGAAACTCAAATGTCTGTCATTATTTTCTAACTTCAATCTTTAATGATTTACCACTAATCTGGCAGAAAACCACATTTTTTATGAAAAATGGACGAAAAATATCAGGCCAAAATCTGGACATTCTGTGAAAATCTGTACAGTTGAGAGGTATAGTGCAATGTTTTCTCTCATCAGATCTGACCATAAGGTAGTATTACTTGAAATAAAAATTAAATCCAGGAATCCAGTGAATCCAAAAACTTTTAGGAAATATTCCAAGGCTAACCTCTCTCTATTAATGAACACATTTGTTAAATTCCAAGCACCACCAAACTCAGTAAACACCATAGCATATGTCCAAAAAATAGTGTTCACAGTGCTCTGAAAACGAACAAATCAAAAAAAAAGCACAGTGTTGCAGGTCCACAGATGGTTTTAATATAAAAATAATATCCACAAATGTAGTTAAAATCCACAGTTGTTAAATCCACAGTTGTTAAGCGCTTTCATCAAATAGTTTGACTTCCTCAGAACAAAATGACAAGTAAAATTTCAAATTTAAATACATAATTCTAATTGATCATTAATTCAAAATACCCAATCATGTCAGTGAAAATTCCCTCCTCATGAATATATAATTACTCAATGAAATAGCATCTGTTCCTTTTTTTTATAAAAAAGTAATAGTTCACAACAATAAAAAACTTGGTTTAACAAACACAAAAGCGCATAATGCCTCATTATAAATAAAAACTCTTCTTAATACATACACAATGATATTATTATATGTATTCAGAATACTATGAGAGTGCTACTACACTAAACCAGCCTTTTCTTTAAGAATAGGCATTATTGAAATATGCTCATTAAGCCCTGGTGGGTAGTCAGCGGCCAATCTCAGTTGCCATAATAATTCCTTTTTGTACAACACATTTTGCCAATCCCCGCCTCTGGCTTCAATTGTGACAAATTCTAGTATAGCAAACTTATAACCCTTGAAATTAGTACAAGTAACACTATGCTTGTACAGTGCACTGGTATCTTTTATATTTTTGATGTCATAAAGGTGTTCATATATCCTGTTTTTTAATCTTCTCTCCATCTTACCTACATAAAAGGAGGAACAGGAGCAGCACTTAGCTATATATACCAGTTTGCTTGAACCACAATTGCCACTTTTTTAAAAAATATGACTCTTACTTTGATTACCGAGTGTAATAAAACTGTCTTGTAATATATAATAGCAATACGAACATCTACTGCAGGGTTTACTACCACATCTCTTATCCTTACTGTTGTTCAAAATATGATCCTTCTCCAATATAATCTTAATGTTAGGTCCCACCTTGGTAGAAAAAATAGGTTGTTGACCCAATATTCGGTATATTTCAGTATTAGTTTTGAAAATATTCCAATTTTTTGTCAGAATTCCTTTAATCTGGGAATACAAGGGGCTATATTGCACTACACAAGCATGTTGAAAATCAGGTTTATCACAAACAGTCATATCCTGACATTTGTGGTGATATCCTTCCCTACCAACACCAAGTAGGGGTGTATACACCTTGCCCCATTTATTCAGAACCTCCTCAAGAATAGGGTCAATGAAGTATCCAGGATACCCATCCTCCAAAAACATCTCCCTTAAATGTTGAAACTCTACTATAACATCATCTTTCCTTGTAGTCATTCTAGCAACTCTTATAGCCTGCGCTCCTCTGTATGCTAATCTGGTGCTTCTGGGTTGAGAATACAAGTATATCTTCCAGAATGAAACATTCTCTTCTAATGCTAAATATTATGGTAGATTTTTGGATGATATTCTTATTTTGTGGGAAGGAGGGTCAGAATTGATTTCTGAGTTTGTTCACTATTTGAATCAAACTACTGATTACTTGAAGTTTACCTACCAGTCTGATCCCCAAGAAATTAGTTTTCTGGACACTAAAATTATCAAAGGTCATGATAATTTTATTTCCAAAATTTACCGTAAAAACACCTTCTGTAATAGTTATTTGCATTACACCAGCCATCATCCCATTCATCAGAAAAAGAGTATTATTAATGGTCAGGCTATAAGAGTTGCTAGAATGACTACAAGGAAAGATGATGTTATAGTAGAGTTTCAACATTTAAGGGAGATGTTTTTGGAGGATGGGTATCCTGGATACTTCATTGACCCTATTCTTGAGGAGGTTCTGAATAAATGGGGCAAGGTGTATACACCCCTACTTGGTGTTGGTAGGGAAGGATATCACCACAAATGTCAGGATATGACTGTTTGTGATAAACCTGATTTTCAACATGCTTGTGTAGTGCAATATAGCCCCTTGTATTCCCAGATTAAAGGAATTCTGACAAAAAATTGGAATATTTTCAAAACTAATACTGAAATATACCGAATATTGGGTCAACAACCTATTTTTTCTACCAAGGTGGGACCTAACATTAAGATTATATTGGAGAAGGATCATATTTTGAACAACAGTAAGGATAAGAGATGTGGTAGTAAACCCTACGGTAGATGTTCATATTGCCCTTATATATTACAAGACAGTTTTATTACCCTCGGTAATCAAAGTAAGAGTCATATTTTTTTTAAAAAGTGGCAACTGTGGTTCAAGCAAACTGGTATATATAGCTAAGTGCTGCTCCTGTTCCTCCTTTTATGTAGGTAAGACGGAGAGAAGATTAAAAAACAGGATATATGAACACCTTTATGACATCAAAAATATAAAAGATACCAGTGCACTGTACAAGCATAGTGTTACTTGTACTAATTTCAAGTGTTATAAGTTTGCTATACTAGAATTTGTCACAATTGAAGCCAGAGGGGGGATTGGCAAAATGTGTTGTACAAAAAGGAATTATTATGGCAACTGAGATTGGTCGCTGACTACCCACCAGGGCTTAATGAGCATATTTCAATAATGCCTATTCTTAAAGAAAAGGCTGGTTTAGTGTACTAGCACTCTCATAGTATTCTGAATACATATAATAATATCATTGTGTATATATTAAGAAGAGTTTTTATTTGTAATGAGGCATTATGTGCTTTTGTGTTTGTTAAACCAAGTTTTTTATTGTTGTGAACTATTACTTTTTTATAAAAAAAAGGAACAGATGCTATTTCATTGAGTAATTATATATTCATGAGGAGGGAATTTTCACTGACATGATTGGGTATTTTGAATTAATGATCAATTAGAATGATGTATTTAAATTTGTAATTTTACTTGTCATTTTGTTCTGAGGAAGTCAAACTATTTGATGAAAGCGCTTAACAACTGTGGATTTAACAACTGTGGATTTTAACTACGTTTGTGGATATTATTTTTATATTAAAACCATCTGTGGACCCGCAACACTGTGCTTTTTTCTTGGTAACACCATAGCATATGCTAAGCTATTTACAAAATCTCTGTACAGCCATATTGATAGCTGTATAGAGTGAGCAGTGCTCACTCTTATTAAGAACAAAAGACAAACTCAAAAGGCAATCCACCCTGGTGGAATCACAAGATCAATCAGCTATATAACAAAAGAAATAAATCTTGGCCAAGCATAGGAGGAACAAAGCCATACATACTAATAGCCCCCTGACCAATCTAAACAGGTAGCCAAGAGGGTTAATTAATACTTCAAAGCTAAATGGCTTCTCAGACAAAGGGCATCCAGAAAGCTTTCTATGGCTATGTCCATAACCTCAGGGGAAATACACAACAATGCTCAGAACTTATTGCAAATGGCATCATCCACACTGAGACAGAGGCCATTGCCAACCTCTTGGCTGACAGGTTAAGCTGAAATTTCTGCCCCCACTTTCCTCCTAGCAGTCCAAAGGAAATACTGCATAACACAATACCACCAACCATTAGTAGAGAATGGGTCATCAATGCACTTTCCAAGGCCTAAAGTACTGTATCAATAAGCCCTGATAACATCCTGGGGAGTTTAGTAAATATTATGAAATACGAGCTCTCTGGTCCATTTGAATCATTTTTGAACCGGACCTTTCATTCAGGTTTTGTGCCCAAGGAATGGAAGATGGTTACATTGATTCCCCTACACAAAGGAAGTTCAGCCACTGATCCAGGTAACTACAGGCCCATACGTTTTGCCAGGCTCATATGTAAGGTCATGGAAGGAATCATCATGGACATAATAAATGAGGACATGGATAATTTGCAGAATTTGGACTCATCACAGTTCGGCCTTGTTAAAGGAATGTCATGCCAAAATGTATGTCAAAAGTCTGTCCTTAAAACTATGTTTTGTAAAAAAATTGTTCTCTTGCAGCTTTTCTCCCTCGACCTCCACTGAAAGTGGACTTGTAATCCAGTTAGACTCTCCCAATCAACAAATGTAAAATAAAATAAAAAAATAAAATAAATGTCTATTAAATCTGGTGGACATTTTTGAGAAGGTCAACAAAGCACTGGATGAAGGCAAGACTGTGCACACACCTTACCTCAACCTGGGCAAGTAATTTGATAGGCTACTCCACTCAGGCATTATAACCCATGTTTGTGCGGGTTTGCACATGTTTGTGCATCGTGCAGCACCGCTTAGCTAGGGTTAAACTATTCCCGGCGACATAAAATCTGCTCTTCAGTTTTGCCCTTAGAACTAGCCAGATTCTTAGTTTTAGCACCTGAATTTGCTTCTTTATGCTCAGCACTGGTTCAGAACTTGTTGCAAGCACTAAATAAACTACAAATTACTACAGCACTCATCCTTCCTCATTACCTAGAGGAAAACAGTTTTTGTACTTATCTTCCCCATTTGCTTAGAGGAAAACAGCTCTTGTACTTACTTGCCTCACTTGTCTAGAGGAAATTAGTGTTTATCCAGGCATGTCCAAGGGACAGCTCCTGGTGTTCTTTCCTGTCTACTGATGAATCTGAGAATCTTGGGGCATTGTAGCAATTGCCTCATGTACACAGGCAGCCCTCTCTTCCTACCACTACAATCTGTGAGAGATGCACTTATCTAGCCAAATTGAAGACAAACCTCTCTCTAACAAAGACTGAACTTGACAGTCAAGAGGAGAAGGTAAACACTTGCACCACACCACACTCATCACATAGTCCCACTAAACCTACACCACCAAAATCCACACATAGAAACACAAAAATATTTGTGGAGGCTCTCAATAATAATCTGCCCAAGAAACAGAGACCTCCAAAGCAGAAACACAAGCAACTTCCACTCTCCAACACAACCCAAATGACACACAGCCCAGAAACTCAGTGTGGCACTCAACCATAGCCCATAAAGCAAAACAACGTACCCAACACACTAGTCATAGGTGATTCTATAGTCAGGAACACTGATGTTCCACTCACTAGGCTAAACTGTTAGCTGCCTATCGGGTACCAGGATCCACCACATAACCCACTCACTCAGGACACTCCACAAAAAGTACAAATATGACTCTGTCATTGTCCATGTTGGTGTGAACAACCTGAGACGTACCTCCCTGGACTACATGAAAAGAGACATGGAAGAGTTCTCCAATCTTGTAGTCCAGGCAGGTATAACCCTAGCCCTGAGTAGCATCCTGCCATTGCCCAGAATGATACCGCAGTACAAGGACAAAATGATTGGCTTCAACAATTGGCTAAGCTTATGGTGTCATTCTAAGGGGATCCAGTATCTGTCTGCCTGGGACGACATGGTTGACAGGTCATGATGCTTTGCCAGAGATGGCCTGCACCTGTCGCCTCTGGGATTCTGGATACTGGCTAAGGCTCTTGCCGCCCCTATAGTGCCTTTTTTAAGCAAGGTTCAAATGGCAAATTCACCACCATAACAGGTACAGGCAAGCAAAAACTGAGGGTAATGCTACTCAATGCTAGAATTCTAAACCTCAAAATGCAGTCACTCGAGGCACTCCTTAAAATGGACAACATTGATATCTGTACAGTGACTGAGACCTGGTTCAAGGTTCCAGAGAGCACCCCTGCATTACCAAGCTATAACTCATACCACACCTTTCGGCCATCTAACCTGGACCGGAACACCAAAGGTGGAGATGTGTCCATATTCATTAAGGATATCCACATCTCCAGACTTGTTGCCCAATATAATGCATCCAAAATTATCCAAGTGCAACTAACTCTGGGCAAAACTGCAATCTAAATTGTAGCTTGCTACAGATCCCCCACCATGCCCCAGGATTCCAACTCTTCTTTTCTTGATATACTGGAAAATATTAGGGTTCAGCCAAACACCCAAATAATGGGTGATTTCAAGTACCCCACCATTAACTGGGAAAATTACTCATGTACCAACTCCTTTGCACAGTGCTTTCTAGAATTCATTAACTCCAATGCCTGGATCAACTTATCCACACCCCCACCAGGGGCAACAATATCCTAGACCTAGTCATTACCAACATGAGTGACTGGTGTTTCACAACTGAAGTCAACTCTTCATTGGTCAGATCACACCATAAGCTAATCACAATAGATATCCACATCCTGCCCCGTCCCCCATTAAGGAAAACACTGTAAAAAATTTCTCCAAAGCCAACTTCATGCTTCTCAAGACAGAAGGGTCAAACTTCTCGACACCGATACAGATGGACAATACAGTTATGACTGCTGAGTCCTGCACAGATGCACTCTATAAGCACTTACAGAGTGCATGGATCATGCTATCCCTAACAGAACCAAGACGCTATCTTCAAAAAAAAACAAAGCCAATCTGGTGGTCCCCTGAAATAAACAAATTCTACAACAGAAGGAAGAAACTGTTGCAAAAAATCCCATGAGTGGAGGAACTCCCTGGTTCAGCCTCAGTAAGAAGTTGAGATCCCTCATAAAATCCTCCAAAGCTAGCTATGAAAAACAAGATTGCCACTGATTCTAAGGGCAACCACAAAGCATTCTATAGCTATGTCAAAAATCTCAATGGCAACACCCAGATCTGCTCTGAGTTACAGAACAATGACACAAAAATTACAGAACCGACTGATATTGCCAACATCCTGGCCAATAGGTTCAATGCTAACTTTACTCCCCTCTCACCCCCTAAAGGGCCCATATCTATACCGGAAGAATGCAGAGTCTCTGTAATCACAACTACACAGGTAAAAACTGCACTCTCTAAAGCCAAGAACACAGCATCCATGGGACCGGACAACATCCCAGCCTACACTTTATATGAACTTCAGAATGAACTGACTCCCCACCTAAGCACCATGTTCAATCATAGCCTCACATCAGGCTTTGTGCCCACTGAATGGCTCACTGCAACAGTCATCCCACTTCACAAAGGGGGAGCCACCATGGACCTCAGGAACTATCGTGCTATTAGCTTGATGAGCCTGGTTTGCAAGGTCATGGAACGTATCATCATGGAACTCATAAACAAAGACATTGGTAACATCCAATCTCTGAACCCCACCCAGTTCAGGTTTGTGAAAGGCAGATCATGCCTCCTGAACCTGACTGACTTCTTTGAAACAGTCACCAAAGCCGTAGATGAGGGTAAGGTGGTGCACAGAGCATATCTAAACCTCGCCAAGGCTTTCGATATCATCCCCCATTCTGGAATTATAGATGAACTCACTAAACTGGGTATAAATCCCTACGTCACAAGATGGGTTGCCAACTGGCTCACTTACAGAACCCACATTGTAAAAGTTGGAGACTCCAAATCTGACTTCAAACCAGTCCTGGGTCCTCTCCTGTTTAGTATGTTCTTCTCTGAAGTACAGGCTAACACAGAAGGTCTCTGGCTAATGAAGTTCTCAGATGACTGCAAATGAGGTGCCATAGTCGATTTCCCAAATGACGTGGACATCCTGCAGAAGGGCCTCACTGAGACAGATGCCTGGTATCAGAGCCATGGCCACAAGTTCAATGCCAAAAAGTGCATTGTCATCTCCTTTGCTACAAACTATCTACCCATGAACTACCACATAGGCAGTAGTCTACTTAATGCTGAATGTGTGATAAGAGACCTTGGGACTCGGGTGGACAGTAGTCTCTCCTTTGATAATCACATCGCCACAGTAGTCAGGAAATCCTTCTACATGGCAAACCTCATCACGAAAGGGTTCTCATCCAGGAAAAAAGAGGTCATTGTTCCCCTCTACTCGGCTCTCATTAGACCCATTATAGAGTACAATGCCACTTTTGGAATGTACCCCACAAGACATCTGCAACACCTGGAAAGGCAACAAAAGTACCTCACAAAGAGGATTACCAGACTCAAACAGATGCCCTATGCTGACCGTCTCAAAAAACTCCAGCTTAACTCCATAGCATATAACCACTTCGAAGTGATCTCTGCCTAACATAAAAAGCTATGCCAAACCCAGAGCTGTTGGACATGCTACACCTAAAGAAATCCTAATCCCTTTGAGCTACATGCTCTAGGGACCTAAACCTTGTCACTACAATAAATAGAACATGCTGGAGGGATGGATTCCTGTCCCAGAGACTTCCCATACTCTTGAACAAGCTACCCATCTATGTCAAGCAGAGCTCTTCATTAGCACTCTTCAAGAAAAATCTTGATGAGTGGATGGGAAATAGGAAATTCACCCCAGGGATCACTTCAGTGGCTCTTCTCAAGAGGGGCACAGGAAAATAACTTCATTGGGTGGCGAAAGCCAGGGAACCTTGTTGGCTAGGCTTACATAGGTCCTTGGGCCAATAGCCTAGTAACTACCTACCTATAAACCTATGAACCTATAAACCCTTTTATCACCCACTGGATAGGACCCAGGAGGTCAAATGAGATAAGGCCACCTCCACTAAGAAGCCAGTCACTAGTGGAGTTCCCAAGGGTTCCGTACTGGGCCCACTCCTTTTTTATATCTATTTCTCTGAAATGGAAGCAAATGCTGAAGGTTTATGGCTGACTACGTTTGCAGATTATTGCAATTTGGGGGTTATCACTGACTGCCCTGCAGACACTAGGATTCTTCAAAGAAGGTCTATCTCTGACTAACAAATGGTGCCAAAGCCATGATCTTAAACTCAGTGATAATAAATGCCTAGTTGTACCCTTTGGAAAGTCAACTATCCCAGCTAATTATCAAGTTGATAATACACCCCTAAGAGTCAACCCAGTGGTCAGGGATCTGGATACACATGTACACAGTAGCCTTGCCTTCAACCAGCACATGACCACATTAGTGAGGAAATCCTTTAATGTATCACAACTTATCAGTAACAGTATGGCATCTAGGTCCAAAGAGGTCATTATCCCACTGTATTCCACCCTCACCAGACTAATTATACAGTACAATGCTCCCTTTGGCATGTAACTGACCAGGCATATGCATTAACTAAAGTGACCTCAAAGGTTCCTTACAAAAAAATACAAGGTGTAACAAACATGTTTTATGCAGAGTGCCTTAATGCCCCTTCCCTCTGCTCAGTCTAGAGACTTCTGAGAAGTAATCTGTATCTGGCTTACAAGGCATCCAGAGACCCCACACTTACGAATCTCCTACATATTCATAAGTCAAAAAGTACCAGAAATGCAAGGTCTAGCAACCTGAATTTTGTCTGTGAATTAAACAGAACATGCTGGAAAGACAGTTATGTGCCCCAGAGACTGCCCCTCCTATGGAACAGGCTTCCCATCATTGTGAAGCTGAATTTGTCTATTACCCAGTTTAAGCACAAGTTAGAAAAGTGGATGAGGATTAGGAAATTTACAGTGGGCTTGGCACCCATGACACCTATGGACAGAGGTAGCTTATAAATGCCTGGCTCTCAATGTCCTTTTCATAGGTTCATAGGAGGTTAGTAGGCTAATGGCTCTAGAGCCCATATAAGTTTAGCCATATTTATCCTGAATTGCCCCAATTGTCGGTGGTTAGGTGAGTAAAGTTCAGAGAGCTAAGGGTCTATGGTAGTTAATACTGACTTCCTTTGTCCAGGAGAGACATGGGCACCACCCCAGGAGTGAATTTGCGGTCACCAATCCATTGATGTAGATTGCATTCGAACAGGGTCAATGAGGGGCTCTGTTTCACGCGAACTGGAAGCTTGTTCCAGAGAAGTGGCAGTCTCTGGGAGATGTATATAACTCTCCAGTATGACCGCTTCATGTCAGAAGCCAAGTTATGATCTCTGGAGCGAGTGATCCTCCTGCAGTTTGATTTGTGAATGTGTAGCATTTTCATCAGGACTAGGTCAGAGACGGCCCTGTTAGCCAGGCACAAGTCACCATTAGCAACCTGTAGGAAACAGAATACAGTGACAGGGATTTCAGTATTTCCATGTAAAACTTGTTTTGTGTAGCCTGTAATTTCTTGGTGAGAAAACTCTGTGATCTCTCCAACTGTTGCAGGTGTCTGGTGAGGTACATACAAAAGGAAGCATTGTAGTTAATCACTGGTCTAATCAGGGCGAAGTATAATGGAATTATAACATCCTTAGATCTAGATGTGATGCCTTTACTTATAAGATGTACTACATAGAAGGATTTCCCCACTACTGTGGATACATGGTGGTCAAAGTTCAAATTGTATCAACCTGAGTACCCAGATCATGTACCACTGGATCTATATTTAGGGGGGTGTTGTTTATAATGGAATTAACAGGGATGTTAGCTTTCTCAAAGGGAATAATAATGCATTTTGTTTGCATTTAACTTTAATCTGTGACTTTAGCACCAATTATTTGCCTGTGTTATCTATTTCTGTAGTATATTAACATAGTTGGGGACTCAGTGATTGCTCCCAATTTGCAATCATCAGTGAACTTGGTCAGCCACAGGCCATCCGAGTTTTCCTGGACTTCTGAGAAATAAATTCTGAACAGTAAGGGACCTAGCACAGAACTCTGTGGTGACTGGTCTTTTGCTAGAGGTGAAGTCACCCACTTTGACAGTATTTGTCCTGTCAGTGAGCCAGTTGGCTACCCATCTGGAAATATAGAGGTTAGTTCCCAACAGGGAGTGTTTTTGTATAATATGTGAGTGGGGAGTTGTGTCAAATGTCTTGGCTAGGTCAAGATAGGCAGTATGCACTGTCTTTCCATCAACAAGGGCCTTAGTGACTTTCTTGAAGAATTCAACCATGTTTAACAGGCATGAGCTACCTTTAACGAATCTGAACTAGGTTGGATCCAGAGTTCAGAGATTATCTATGTCCTTGTTAATAAGGTACCTAATGATTCTTTCCACTGCCTTGCAGATGAGGCTAGTCAAGCTTATGGGCCTAAAATTCCCAGGGTCGGTTGATGGCCCCCTTTATGCAGAGGGACTACTGTTGCTGTCCTCCATTCTGCTGGAGCATAGCCAGTTCTCAGGTTGTGGTTAAGCAGGGATCCAAATAGGTCTCCTAGGTCATGTTTTAAGTTATTTAAAAGACAACATGGGATGTTTTCTGGTCCCATTGATATCATGTTTTTGACCTTGGAGAGCACCAATATGACCTGCTCTCTTAAGATAATTGATTAAGGAATGGTGGCAGGTATACTTTGGGAGATAACTGGAGGGGAAAGGGGAGATTTTTTTCCAAATCTGTCAGCTAGCAGGCTCTTACCTCCAGTTGAGTATGGGTGGTGCCATCTACAAACAGTTCAGCCCATAGCTGAGTATTCTCTTTTATATTCTGGATGTAGTTATAAAGAATCCCTTGTGATTATCCTTAGCTACAGACTGTTTTTGCTTTGTAATTAGTTTTAGAGGACTTGGCAAGATCTCTAATTTGTTTGTTTAAGCTAGACAGGAATTTCTTCCTCTGCTCAGCCAGTTAGTTCCCTCTTGTTCTTAGACATTAGTTTCTCTCTTGTTGTATAGCCTGTTTATACTAGAGGCTTTTCTTTTTGGCAAGATGTGGTTTTAATCCGGTCAGGTACAGCTGATTCTATACAACTGCTTAAGCGGTTATACAGGGCATTTCTATACATGTCTGCATAGGAGTCAGTGTTATCTGCATTCAAGGGGGCTTTGAAAATTTTTATACCGTCACATAGTAGGAGATAATTTGTCTTAGAAAAATTATTCAGCACTTTTGAGCTTGATGAGGTATCTGGTCTTATAATTACATCAACAGAGACTGACTTATGGTCCAATATTATTAGGCAGGACATAATAGGGGGGTGCAATGCTCTCCTATGTTAGTGAGTACTATGTCCAGGACATTTGAACCTCTTGTGGGTGTAGAGACTAGCTGTTCCAGAGCATTTGCAATGACAAAGTCCAAGGACCTCTGAGCCAGCATGTTTGTGGTTGTGTATGCTTCCCAGTCGATGGTAGGATAACTAAAATCACTCATGAGTAAGGTGTTGTGCTGTATGGCAAGTGACTCCAGTAAGTCCAGGTATGTGGTATGCTTTTCCTGTTTCATGGTGGGAACTTATAACTTGCTATGATGTGGTAGAAAACTTTGCCTATAGTTAATTGGACATGAAGTAGCTCAAGAGAGTCATACTGTTTGACCAGTCTTGAGGTATAGTTTTACTTAATGGCTACATCTCCTCATTTGGTTCTTTCATGCTCAGTTTGTGCTGTGAACATATGGAAGGCATTGTATCCCTGCATGGGTGGGGTGCTTTCCAAACCTTTGAACCATGTCTTGGTGACTGCACAGCTATCAACATCTTTCAAAGTGAGGAGTGCTTCCAGGGTGTGCAGTTTCTTGTTTAGACTCCTAGCATTAAGCAGCAGTACCTTGAGTCTATCTACAGAGGATTTTGTTATGTTGGGAGATTGGTTATTTTGACATTGGCTAAAAAAGGCACAATAGGGGTAGCTAATGCCTTTGCCAGTATCCAAAAGCCTAGAGGAGACAGGTGCAGACCATCTCTGGAAAAGAAGAATGGCCTGTCAACCATGTCTTCCCAGACTTACAGATATTGGATCCCCTTGGACTGACATCAGAAACTAAGCCAATTGTTAGTCTATCATTTTTTGTTTGTATTGTGGCATCATTCTTGGAGAAAGTAGAATGCTGCTTAAGGCTAGGCGTATACCTGCCTGTGACACATAATCTGAGAGCTTAGTCATGTCTCTCATCATATAGTCCAGTGAGGTACTTCTCAAATCATTCACCTCCAAATGGACTATGACTGTGCCATACTGGTAGTTGTGGTTGAGTGACTTGTTTGATCCTGGCACCTTGACATGCAGCTAACAATAACTTGCTCCTTATCCAGCCTGGTGAGGGGAACCAGGCTCACTATGGAGTCACCAATGACTAATACGTTAGGTTTTATGGTGTTACACTTTATGGGCTTATTTGCTGAGATGCCGGTGTGTGTGTGTTATTATGTGTTGTGGTTGTTTTTTGCATTATGTGTGTAAGTGGTTTCTGTTTGGGAGGCCTCTCATCTTTTGGTAAGTTACTAGTGATACAGGGCACCATTATTCTTTTAGGAAAACTTGGCTAGGCTTAGAAAGGCCTCCTAGCTCATTAGCCTAGTAACAATCTATGAATAGCTTGCAAGTCTTTTCTGTACATTTTGGGTTTTCAACAGACATTTCAATTTCCTACTGTATTCTAAAGATATGCATATAGATGAATTGCCATAATGTGTGAATGAGTATGTGAGTATCGTGAGATAAATTGGCATCTAATACAGCATTAGCTCTCTGTCTTATGTCTACTGATTGTAGGGTTAGGCTGTCACTCATCCATATAATATAGTGTGTATCAAAAAAGAATGAAAGAATAAAGAACTGGGAGTTCTTTCTTGTGCTATACAAGCCCTATTAAGATAATCAGCAATCAAAATTGTCCACTATCCCATACCTTGCAAAAATTCAAAATTTTGGTGAAAGCACAACAACAAATAAATAATATATACATATTTTTTTCAAGGTTGCATGCTACTTGCATTGTCCATATAGGAAGCTGTGCTTTTCACAGCCATGTTACTTATTTACCTGTACTCTAAGGTAACACATCCTTAATGGGATAAATGTATGTTCCCTTTAACTTATTAGCAAACTTCCATTTTTCACCCCAAGGAAAGCAGCAATTTTTACCACTGAGCACCTGAGGCTGCCATGATAAACAGATAATGAAAACTATTAAACCAAATAACTATATGACAGTATGTATATGCAAAATGGGCTCTGAAAAAAATCAGTTAATCAGATTGGTTATCAAGGTTGTTTCATATATATTTTTCATACATCTAAAATTAAGTACACTCACCAAAGGTTTTATAAAAAAACAATTTCCCAAGTGACTCAAATTGTGTGTTGAGCAGATTATAATATGCCAACACTTGTATCACACTAGCACATTTCACACATTGTAACATATTGAGAATGTTGTTATATATACATACTAGCATAATGAGATAAGGCAACATGGTATTGTTTTACCGACACACACACACACACACACACACACACACCCACACACACACACACACACACACACATACACACACACACACACACACACACACAAACTCACTCTCGCATACACACACACACACACACACACACACACACACACACACACACACACACACACGCACACACGCACACACACACACACACACACACACGCACACACACACACACACACACACACACACACACACACACACACACACACACACACACACACACGCACACGTAGCTAGCTAGCTAAATGGATAGATAGCAATATAAATATAGATATACATATAGATAAAGATATAGCTATAGATATAAATATGTATATAGATATAAATATTGATGTAGCTATAGCTATAGATATAGATATATCAAGAGTGATGGTGATATCATTTTTTAATTGTATTTTTTTTTGTAGTTAACACACAGTAATACAGTATAAGTTATTAATTTAATATCTTTAAATAACAGTCAGATTCCATTATAGATGCAACATACCTGAATGTGATTTTCAAAGTGACATCTTCCACACCAACAGTTTGAACTATACAATCCTAACTCTGTCCGCTATGGATGCTATACAAGTGTATTAATATAGCAATTTGACTCTACTTGCAGTATCTTGAAAACATGTATTTCCATAATCTGATATGCTTTGCATATGGTTCTTCACCATTTGCTTTGAAATACTTTTGAAATAATGTTTTTTTTTTTCATTTGAATTGTCAAAAATGTACCTCTCTCCTTGTTTTGGAGCTTTCTTCCCAGGCCTCTGTTGAAAATGGACATTTCAGTTGTCAGATGGATTTCCCTGGTCAACAAAAGCAAAATAAAATAACATAAAATAAAATAAAATAAATCTTTAAATTCAAACAACTCTTTCAGGCACAATAAGATCAAATATAACATGCAAAAAAGGAAACTATTTACATCAGCTTGATAGGCACATTTTTGTCCATAATGTATTGTAGTTCTGAGAAATAAATTCTGAACAGTAAGGGACCTAGCACAGAACTCTGTGGTGACTGGTCTTTTGCTAGAGGTGAAGTCACCCACTTTGACAGTATTTGTCCTGTCAGTGAGCCAGTTGGCTACCCATCTGGAAATACAGAGGTTAGTTCCCAACAGGGAGAGTTTTTGTATAATATGTGAGTGGGGAGTTGTGTCAAATGTCTTGGCTAGGTCAAGATAGGCAGTATGCACTGTCTTTCCATCAACAAGGGCCTTAGTGACTTTCTTGAAGAATTCAACCATGTTTAACAGGCATGAGCTACCTTTAACGAATCTGAACTAGGTTGGATCCAGAGTTCAGAGATTATCTATGTCCTTGTTAATAAGGTACCTAATGATTCTTTCCACTGCCTTGCAGATGAGGCTAGTCAAGCTTATGGGCCTAAAATTCCCAGGGTCGGTTGATGGTCCCCTTTATGCAGAGGGACTACTGTTGCTGTCCTCCATTCTGCTGGAGCATAGCCAGTTCTCAGGTTGTGGTTAAGCAGGGATCCAAATAGGTCTCCTAGGTCATGTTTTAAGTTATTTAAAAGACAACCTGGGATGTTTTCTGGTCCCATTGATATCATGTTTTTGACCTTGGAGAGCACCAATATGACCTGCTCTCTTAAGATAATTGATTAAGGAATGGTGGCAGGTATACTTTGGGAGATAACTGGAGGGGAAAGGGGAGATTTTTTTTCCAAATCTGTCAGCTAGCAGGCTCTTACCTCCAGTTGAGTATGGGTGGTGCCATCTACAAACAGTTCAGCCCATAGCTGAGTATTCTCTTTTATATTCTGGATGTAGTTATAAAGAATCCCTTGTGATTATCCTTAGCTACGGACTGTTTTTGCTTTGTAATTAGTTTTAGAGGACTTGGCAAGATCTCTAATTTGTTTGTTTAAGCTAGACAGGAATTTCTTCCTCTGCTCAGCCAGTTAGTTCCCTCTTGTTCTTAGACATTAGTTTCTCTCTTGTTGTATAGCCTGTTTATACTAGAGGCTTTTCTTTTTGGCAAGATGTGGTTTTAATCCGGTCAGGTACAGCTGATTCTATACAATTGCTTAAGCGGTTATACAGGGCATTTCTATACATGTCTGCATAGGAGTCAGTGTTATCTGCATTCAAGGGGGCTTTGAAAATTTTTATACCGTCACATAGTAGGAGATAATTTGTCTTAGAAAAATTATTCAGCACTTTTGAGCTTGATGAGGTATCTGGTCTTATAATTACATCAACAGAGACTGACTTATGGTCCAATATTATTAGGCAGGACATAATAGGGGGGTGCAATGCTCTCCTATGTTAGTGAGTCTATGTCCAGGACATTTGAACCTCTTGTGGGTGTAGAGACTAGCTGTTCCAGAGCATTTGCAATGACAAAGTCCAAGGACCTCTGAGCCAGCATGTTTGTGGTTGTGTATGCTTCCCAGTCGATGGTAGGATAACTAAAATCACTCATGAGTAAGGTGTTGTGCTGTATGGCAAGTGACTCCAGTAAGTCCAGGTATGTGGTATGCTTTTCCTGTTTCATGGTGGGAACTTATAACTTGCTATGATGTGGTAGAAAACTTTGCCTATAGTTAATTGGACATGAAGTAGCTCAAGAGAGTCATACTGTTTGACCAGTCTTGAGGTATAGTTTTACTTAATGGCTACATCTCCTCATTTGGTTCTTTCATGCTCAGTTTGTGCTGTGAACATATGGAAGGCATTGTATCCCTGCATGGGTGGGGTGCTTTCCAAACCTTTGAACCATGTCTTGGTGACTGCACAGCTATCAACATCTTTCAAAGTGAGGAGTGCTTCCAGGGTGTGCAGTTTCTTGTTTAGACTCCTAGCATTAAGCAGCAGTACCTTGAGTCTATCTACAGAGGATTTTGTTATGTTGGGAGGTTGGTTATTTTGACATTGGCTAAAAAAGGCACAATAGGGGTAGCTAATGCCTTTGCCAGTATCCAAAAGCCTAGAGGAGACAGGTGCAGACCATCTCTGGAAAAGAAGAATGGCCTGTCAACCATGTCTTCCCAGACTTACAGATATTGGATCCCCTTGGACTGACATCAGAAACTAAGCCAATTGTTAGTCTATCATTTTTTGTTTGTATTGTGGCATCATTCTTGGAGAAAGTAGAATGCTGCTTAAGGCTAGGCGTATACCTGCCTGTGACACATAATCTGAGAGCTTAGTCATGTCTCTCATCATATAGTCCAGTGAGGTACTTCTCAAATCATTCACCTCCAAATGGACTATGACTGTGCCATACTGGTAGTTGTGGTTGAGTGACTTGTTTGATCCTGGCACCTTGACATGCAGCTAACAATAACTTGCTCCTTATCCAGCCTGGTGAGGGGAACCAGGCTCACTATGGAGTCACCAATGACTAATACGTTAGGTTTTATGGTGTTACACTTTATGGGCTTATTTGCTGAGATGCCAGTGTGTGTGTGTTATTATGTGTTGTGGTTGTTTTTTGCATTATGTGTGTAAGTGGTTTCTGTTTGGGAGGCCTCTTATCTTTTGGTAAGTTACTAGTGATACAGGGCACCATTATTCTTTTAGGAAAACTTGGCTAGGCTTAGAAAGGCCTCCTAGCTCATTAGCCTAGTAACAATCTATGAATAGCTTGCAAGTCTTTTCTGTACATTTTGGGTTTTCAACAGACATTTCAATTTCCTACTGTATTCTAAAGATATGCATATAGATGAATTGCCATAATGTGGGAATGAGTATGTGAGTATCGTGAGATAAATTGGCATCTAATGCAGCATTAGCTCTCTGTCTTATGTCTACTGATTGTAGGGTTAGGCTGTCACTCATCCATATAATATAGTGTGTATCAAAAAAGAATGAAAGAATAAAGAACTGGGAGTTCTTTCTTGTGCTATACAAGCCCTATTAAGATAATCAATCAAAATTGTCCACTATCCAAAACCTTGCAAAAATTCAAAATTTTGGTGAAAGCACAACAACAAATAAATAATATATACATATTTTTTTCAAGGTTGCATGCTACTTGCATTGTCCATATAGGAAGCTGTGCTTTTCACAGCCATGTTACTTATTTACCTGTACTCTAAGGTAACACATCCTTAATGGGATAAATGTATTTTCCCTTTAACTTATTAGCAAACTTCCATTTTTCACCCCAAGGAAAGCAGCAATTTTTACCACTGAGCACCTGAGACTGCCATGATAAACAGATAATGAAAACTATTAAACCAAATAACTATATGACAGTATGAATATGCAAAATGGGCTCTGAAAAAATCAGTTAATCAGATTGGTTATCAAGGTTGTTTCATATATATTTTTCATACATCTAAAATTAAGTACACTCACCAAAGGTTTTATAAAAAAACAATTTCCCAAGTGACTCGAATTGTGTGTTGAGCAGATTATAATATGCCAACACTTGTATCACACTAGCACATTTCACACATTGTAACATATTGAGAATGTTGTTATATATACATACTAGCATAATGAGATAAGGCAACATGGTATTGTTTTACCGACACACACACACACACACACACACACACACACACACACACACACACACACACACAAACTCACTCTCGCATACACACACACACACACACACACACACACACACACACACACACACACACACACACACATACACATACACACACACACGCACACACGCACACCCACATACACACACACACACACACACACACACACACGCACACGTAGCTAGCTAAATGGATAGATAGCAATATAAATATAGAGATACATATAGATAAAGATATAGCTATAGATATAAATATGTATATAGATATAAATATTGATGTAGCTATAGCTATAGATATAGATATATCAAGAGTGATGGTGATATAATTTTTTAATTTTATTTTTTTTTGTAGTTAACATACAGTCATACAGTATAAGTTATTAATTTAATATCTTTAAATAACAGTCAGATTCCATTATAGATGCAACATACCTGAATGTGATTTTCAAAGTGACATCTTCCACACCAACAGTTTGAACTATGCAATCCTAACTCTGTCCGCTATGGATGCTATACAAGTGTATTAATATAGCAATTTGACTCTACTTGCAGTATCTTGAAAACATGTATTTCCATAATCTGATATGCTTTGCATATGGTTCTTCACCATTTGCTTTGAAATACTTTTTAAATAATGTTTTTTTTTTCATTTGAATTGTCAAAAATGTACCTCTCTCCTTGTTTTGGAGCTTTCTTCCCAGGCCTCTGTTGAAAATGGACATTTCAGTTGTCAGATGGATTTCCCTGGTCAACAAAAGCAAAATAAAATAACATAAAATAAAATAAAATAAATCTTTAAATTCAAACAACTCTTTCAGGCACAATAAGATCAAATATAACATGCAAAAAAGGAAACTATTTACATCAGCTTGATAGGCACATTTTTGTCCATAATGTCAAGTCTTCATCGATACACTACTTGCAAAGGGAGCATAGAACATGTTAACTATTAACAGCATTAACAATGTATGGATGGAATATAAAAGTGTAATATAAAGCAATGTAATTCACCACATATTTTTGTACATACACTATGACTAAAATTGTGCAATGGATTTACTCCATGACTTCTTGTCTAAAGTACTGACTCTTCCATGTAATTTATCCATAATTGTTTTACTTGTGGTCAAGTGGATCAGGGAACAAACTAGCAATCCACTGGGATCTTGCCAGACATACATTTGAATCCTGCCATTTATGAGCCATTGCCTTGCTCTGACAGTTAAGTGAGAGGATTAAGGCTATGCATGTGCTGCTGATGAGTTGTTTCCTTTAGTCATGGATTTTAGTCTCTCAGACTTCATTTGCCTGTTCTGTGAATATGAACCAGTCACTTAACCAGGCAGTATTCTGTAGCCTTTGTGAAACCTGCCTACGCTCCTCAATGTCCTCCTTGACTACATGCCTAGTAACTGTCTACATCATCCATAGTTGGAACTTGACCACAATTTACTTTCTTTGTAATTTCTTAGCAGCTGGCATTAATAGAAATGAAATTGCACTTTCCTTCCCAATACAATGTAACTGAACATCACATTGCAGCAAAACAAAAGTATCTAGTTATTTCAAATTTTCTATGTAACACTTCCTTTATCAGTTGTGTTAATTCTGTAATGAACCATCAGCCTTGAATAACACCAAAAATTGTTCCCAATTTCCCAGAAAGCCAGATCACATCCCCAGCATCATATCCATTTGGTATCATCCATATCAATCTTTTAAAGTGTAAATGTGCTTCTGCAAAACATTCTGGCAATTATTCTAAATCTCCTAGAGTTTGTTGCAACTGCCAAATCCATCAGTGTGTTTTCATCATTTATCTTCATGATTAATGTCACTTCTCAGTCTTGTATACTTTTGTTCTAGACCTGAGAAATAATACCTCTTAAGACCTAATGCACTTGACGAAGTAAAAACCTAGCCACAAGGTTCATAGGATCATAGGGGTTTACTAGGCTATAGACTCAGAGGTCATTTTGAAGCCTAGCCAATTCATCCCAATGTAATACCATAGATATGCAGGTCAATACCCAGGATTGCATTTAATAATGACTGCTCATGTCTAGGAAGGTTCTGGATACTATCACTGGTTAGAATTTATGGTGCCACATCCACTCGTCCAGTTTCCTCTTGAACAGTGTCAAAGAGTTACTCTGCTTCACATGAATTGGCAGCCTATTCCAAAGACATGGCAGTCAACAGGAGACATATCTGTCCCTCCAGCATGTCCTATTTAAGTTGCAGGCCATATTTAGGTCACTGGAATGGATAGATCTAGTCCCATTTGATTTATGAATATGCAACAAGTTCATTAGGTTTGGGTCTGAGATTGTTCTGTAAGCTAGGCATGTCTCCCGTAAGTCGTCTATATGATACCGAGTATAGTGACAGGGACTTTAGTCAGTCTGTGTACAGCACATGCTGGAGTCCCTTGATCTTCTTTGTTAGAAATTTCTGAGGTCTCATCAATTGCTGCAGGTGTTTTGTACAATACATGCCAAACGGAGTGTTATTCTCAATTATGGGGCAGATTAGTGCTGAGTATAGAGGGGTTATAACCTCCCTTGCTCTCGAGGCAATGCATTTACTAATCAAGTGTGCTACATAGGTTCATAGGTTAATACTAGGCTAACTGCCCTTATGAGTCATTTTAAGCCTAGCCAATTATCCCTTGTGAGATTCAAACCCTGTACCTTGTGTTTGTAAGGCAAGCACCTTAACCATTAGGCCACCCTCCCATACACAGAAAGACTTCCTTACTACAGTAGACACATCATAGTCAATGCTAAGGTTGCAGTCTACTTGTGATCCCAGATCCCTTGTCACTCCATGGGTACTAAGGGTATTGTTTAAACTTGATAGAGTGATGGGAAATTGTTTTTGCAGAAGAGAATAATTTTGCATTTCTTTGTATTCCATTTGAGACTGTTACTAAGACACCAATCATTGGTCTGCACAAGACCCTCTTGGAGTACACTGACATAATTTGGGGATTCAATAATTGCACCCAGTTTGCAGTCTTCTGCAAACTTGGTCAGTCACAACCCCTTAGTTTTGGCCTGAACTTCTGAGAAGTATATACCAAACAGTAGGCGGTCCAGTACTCACCCCTGTGGCACCCTGCTAGTGACAGGTCTACAGGTTGATGTGGAGTCACCCACTTTGTTAGTGTGTGTCCAGTTTGTGAGCCAGTTGCCAAACATCTTAGAACAAAGAGGTTTACATACAGCTTGCTTAATGCTTGAGTGCGGGATTGTGTTGGAAGCCTTTGTCATGTCAAGGTAAGCTATATGCACAGATCTGCCCTCGTCAATGGCTCTGGTCACATTTTCAAAGAAATCCACCAGATTTAGTAGGCAGGATCTGCCCTTGAAAAAGCCAAATTGGGCTGGATCCAGGGTCTGGAGATCACCTATGTCTTTATTTATGAGGTCCATAATGATATCATTGGTCAGGCTTATGGGTCTGTAATTCTCTGGGTCTGTTACTAAGCTACCTTCGTGGAGGTAATAACTGTTGCTGTGCTCCATTCTTCTGGAATGAAGCCTGTGGTTAGGCTATGATTGAAAAGGGTACTTAATGGTGATGCTACGTCATGTTTTAGCCTGTTTAGAATCAGCCTGTGATGCCATCTGGTTCCATAAATGCTGTGTTTTTCACCTTGGACAAGGCTTTAATGACCCGCTTTTCAGATATTTGTGGGGGGAGGGGGTTGAGGAAGGTTTGTAAAAAGTTTGGAAAGGATAGGAGAGTGAAATTTTGACCAAACCTATCCACTAGCAGGTTTGCTATTTCTGTGGAGTCAGTGTGTGTGATACCGTTAGTCACTAGTTCTGCACATGCTTTGGTCCTACCGTTTACGGTTTGTACATAGCGGTAAAAGGCCTTATGATTATCCTTGGTTGTGCTTGTTAGGTTTGTTATGTTTTTCTTAAAGGAGCGTTTAGAGGATTTGATTTATTGTCTTATTTGCCTGTTGAGGCTGAGGATGGTGCTTTTCCATTGATGGGGCCTCACCTTTGTTTTCTTAGATAGCAACTTTTTTGTGTTTATTGTAGTCTTTTTATGATGTATTCATACTATGATACTAGTCTATTGGCCTGCAGGCCCTTATAAGCCTAGCCAAGAATTTCACCCATGTTCCCACAAAGTTAGCACCTGTTTCCCCTGTCCAGCAGGGGCACAGGTGGAATACCAGTTGTATATTTTCTGTTTCCCATCCAGTCATCCAGGTTCCTCTTAAAGATGCCAGAGAGGTACTCTGCTTAACTTGGAGAGTGAGTTTATTCCACTGACAGGGTAGCCTGTGGGGCACAAGTCTACCCTGCCAACAAGTTCTATTAATGTCACAGAGACCAGGTTTAGGCCTTGTGTGTGGGTTGCCTGAGTGGATTTTGACTTATGGATATGCAGCAACTCCATCAAGGCTGGGTCTGAGATGGCTTGTATGCCAGACTAAGGTCACCTCTGAGCAGTCTGTATGAGACTGCGTAGAGAGATAGGGCTTTTAGCCTATTTGTATAGGACAGGTGTCTGACACCTTGGAATTTCCTGGTCAGGAACCTCTGTGGTCTCTCCAGCTGCTGCATGTGTTTGTCAAGGTACATACCGAAGGGGGCATTGTACTTTATAATGGGAGTAATAAGGCAGAAGTACAGGGATGTTATGACCTCCTTGTTCCTGGATGAAATACTCTTACTTATGAGGTGGGCTGTGTAGAAAGCCTTCCATACAAAGGAGGCAACGTGGTGGTCAAAAGTCAGGTAGCTATGAACTTGGGTGCCCAAGTTCCTCACGACTGCTAGCGTGCTTAGTACATTGTTATTAATGTAATAATTATTAGGGATGCCATTATCCCCAAACGAGATAATGATGCATTTCTTGGCATTCAGTTTGAGGCCATGCTCCTGGCACCAATCATTAGTTTGGGTAAGCCCTCTTGGAGGATGTTCACATCACTAGGTGAATTTGCAGTCATCTGAAAACTTGGTCAGCTACAGACCACTGGTTTTGGCTTGCACCTCAGAAAAGTATATCTGTCAGAAAAATATGTATTAATGTATGTATTAGTAATATGCTTAGTGCATTTAAGGCTTGAAAAGGGTTAACACATTTATTCTATTTCACACTGCATAAAATCTGTACGAATTGCAGAAGCTTTCTAACCTTGTATTGTCATGAAAATATGCGCAGCTATTGCTTATGCTTTGGAAATTTACAGGAAAGCAGATAAGTTCTGCTTGTGTCAGGAAAATAATGAATAGAACAATATTAACGTTATGAGACTTAGACAAGGAGTTCCGCTTGTGCTGTGAGAAAACACACAGCTGCAGAAGCTATAGATAATCAGAACAAAGACTGCTTGAAAATATGAACTGCGATCAGCATTTGCTTGTGCCTAAGTTAGAGAAGTACCTTGAAATGTAACACATGTATTAGAACTATACAATAGCAGCTTGTAACGGGCTAGGGCCCACCAAGGCCAGGTTGTTTTTCTCAAAATGTTTTTCATAAATCCAGTCATGTCAGCAGAAAATCTGAGTAACATCTACTGTAAAACAATACTGAAAGTTGCGTTTAATTACGTCAGCCATAGAAGGCCATGTCTTGTAGAATAGTATAAGAATAGCATACTTCCTGTTAGTAGTTAGGCAAAATCCTGTATTTGCGTGTTTTTGTCTCCTTGCAGCAATTTATTAAATGTGCCTTAACTGAACCTTACGTGTAGTGGTCTTTGAAGTTTTTTCCTTTGACAATATCCCAAACAGTAAAGGCCCCAAGACCGAATCTTGGAGTACACTGCTCATTACGAGTCTACTACTAGAGGTGGCATCTCTTATTTTGACTGAGTGGGTTCTATCAGTGTGCCAGTTAGCTACCCATCTGGTAAAATATGGGTTGATGCCTAGCTGGGAGAGTTTATCTATTACGCCTGAATGGGGAATAGTGTTGAAGGCTTTGACTAGGTCAGGGTAGGTGGTGTGCACCATCTTCCCTTCATCCATGGATGTCCACAGTGGTGGCTTGTATTTATTTGGGGCTCTAGCTTTGATTTTTTTCTGGTACAGCCAAGTATATAAACATTTATGCAAGTGATTCTGCAGGGCTTTAGTGTAAGCATCAGTGTAGTTACCACTTCCAGCTGGGTGTGGGACTTGGAATGCATTTGTACCTTCACCTAGGAGGTTATAGTTTGCCTTGGTGGAGTTTTTGAGTCTAATTTCACCCTTTGTGAGCTCTGGTGTTAAAGCCAGCTTGAAGGTGACTGATTTATGGTTAGATTTAACTAATGAGGGTCCAGCAGTTGCAGCAGTGCATCAGATTGACATGTTAGTGAGGCCCAGATCTAGTATGTTTGTTCCTCTTGTTGGGGTATGAACAACTTGTCTCAGGTCATTTGAGTTAATGAAGTTAAGGAACTTTTGCACTAGTGAGTTAGAGCTAGCATAGGTTTCCCAGTTGATGGTGGGATAATTGAAATCCCCTATAATCAGTGTGTTCTGGAACATTTGGATTGACTGCAGTTTGGTCAAGTAGGCTTCATGCACATCATGACCCATGGAGGGGGATCTATAACTTGCTATGACATGAATGTGTGTCTTACCCACAGTAACCTATACTTGGAATAACTTCATGGTGTTGTCAAAACTAAGCAGAGGGGAGGTGAATTTATCTCTAATATATATAGAAACACTCTCTCCTTTGGTTCTCACACGTTTGTTTTGCAGTCTTAAAGTGTGGAAAACAGTGTAGCCTTGCAAGACCAGGGTAGTCGCTGAGGTCTTGAACCACATTTCTGTGACTGCTCAGACATCTGCACCTTCCAGTGATTGAAGTGCTTCCAAGGTGTGCAGTTTTTGGTTTAAGCATCTAGCAGTTAGCAGCATGACCCTTATTTTGCTTTGATTGGCACATTTCTCATTGGTAAGTTTGTTTTTGAGACCTTGCCTAAAAGGACACTATGTTGGAGGCAAGAGCCTTTGCCAGCAACCAAAAGCCTAGTGGTGCCACATGCAAACTGTCTCTGGCAAAGCAGCAAGGTTTGTCAACCATGGCTTCCCAGGCTGACAGAAACTGTATCCCCTTTGAATGACACCAAAAATAAGCCAGTTATTGAAATCAATCATTTTTTGTTTATACTGTGGCATCATTCTAGGTGTGGGTAGTATGCTTTACAAGGCTAGGGACATGCCTGCCTGGGACAGATACCCAGAGAGCTCAGTCATGTCTCTCTTCATATAGTCCAGTGAGGTATATCTTAGATCATTCACACCAACATGAACTATGACAGAGTCATAATGGTACTTGTTGCTGAGAGACCTGAGAGCATGTGTGATCTGACAAATCCTGGCAGCAGACAGGCAGCTGACCATGACTTTGTCCTTGTCCAACCTGGGGACTGGGACATCCATGTGTCTCAATATGGAGTCTATGATGACAAGAACGTTTGGTCTTTGAGTGTTACACCTTAAAGGCATGGTAGGTAAAAGAATGGTGTTACTATGTGTCATAAGTGCTGTAAGAACTGTGTTAGTTGTAGCAGTTTTGTGTTTTGAAGGTCTCTGGTGTTTCAGTAAGTTTTTTGAGAGAACCTCCATGTATGTTGATTTCTGTGTTTGATGCATACTATGTGTATGAGTAGTGGTACTATGTGCATGAGTAGTGGTAGGTGGGTTTACAACCTCTTCAGTGTTACTGTTTCGTGTGCGAGAGACCATGGATTCAAGATTCTTTGTGTAGATACATTTCTCTCTCTCTGTACTAGAGTAAGTTATTAGTAGAGGGCTGTCAGTATACATGAGGCAATTGCTGCACTGCCTAAAGAGACCCAAGTCAACAAGGTTGGCAGGAGAATCAAGGGTAGTCCAACTGGCCATTATGCCAGGTTTATGAACTGTTATCTCAAAGAGGGGCTTTTCAGGACTAATCAGGGAGGAGCTCAGTGGTTGGATATTTCTGCCATGGATATTTTTGCTGGCAGTTTAATAGGTTACAGCTCACTGGCACTATTTCTTTGATCAGAGAAAGTACAAAGGATGAGAGTTACACTGATGTGATGCAGCTGTATCTAAGGGAGAAATTGTCAAATTTATCTGGCTATAGTGCACAGTTGTATGGCAGTCCACAATGTTGTGTGACATGCAAACAAGCAGGAACCTGCTCAAACAAAGGGCTTAAATATCTTGAAAAAAACTATAAAAACTATAAAAATGTTCAAAAGGACCAATGAGGATGCCTACTCCAAGTCCTAGACCAACCAACCTTTAGCAGACAGGTTCCAATCAGCACACTCCTCTCACTAGAGTGCAGAAGGACCACTTCCAATCAAAGATGGCCTGGAAAATGTTCTCAGAACAAATAGTCACCACTAACAGACCCAGATGCAGCAAACGTATCTGGACTATACTAGAGCTACTAGCTACCCTAGTTTCAGAGAGAAACATTAGAGAATATTTAACACAGCAGAAAAATAGCAATGAGACACTAAAAATGTTTTAGACAGCAGAAAAACAGCAAAGACACTCAAAAGAATCTCCGATCTTGTAGCCCAGGCAGGTAAGACCCTAGCCCTGAGTAGCATTCTGCCATCACCCAGAATGATGCCGCAGTACAAGGACAAAATGATTGACTTAAACAATTGGCTAAGCTTCTGGTGCCATTCTAAAGGGATCTAGTATCTGTCTGCCAGGGATGACATGGTCGACAGACCAAGATGCTTTGCCAGAGATGGCCTGCACCTGTCACCCCTGGGATTCTGGATATTGGCTAAGGTTCTTGCCGCCCCTATAGTGCCTTTTTTAGGCAAGGCTCAAATGACAAATTCACCACCGTAACAGAAACAGGCAAGCAAAAACTGAGGGTGATGCTACCCAATGCTAGAAGTCTAAATCTCAAAATGCACTTACTCGAGGCACTCCTTAAAATGGAAAACATTGATATCTGTGCAGTGACTGATACCTGGTTCAAGGCTCCAGACAGCACCCCTGTACTACCAGGATATAGCTCATACCACACTTTTCAGCCATGTAACCTGGACCGGAACACCAAAGGCGGAGAAGTGTCCATATTCATTAAGGATATCCACACCTCCGGGCTAGTTGCTCAGCATAATGCAGCCGAGGTTATCCAAGTGCAACTAACTCTGGGCAAAACTGCAATCCAAACTGTAGCTTGCTACAAATCACCCATCATGCCCCAGCATTCCCACTCCTCTTTTCTTGATGTACTGGAAAATATTAGGGTTCAACCAAACACCCTAATAATGGGCGATTTCAACTACCACCATTAATTGGGAAAACTACTCATGTATCAACTCCTTCACTCAACGCTTTCTGGAATTCATAAACTCCAGTGCCCTGGATCATCTTATCCATACCCCCACCAGGGGCAACAATATCCTAGATCTAGTCATTACCAACATGAGTGACCAGTGTTCCACACCTGTAGTCAGCGCCTCATTGGTCCAATCCGACCATAAGCTAATTTCCCTAGATATCCACATCCTGCCCCCACCTCCCCACCCCCATTAAGGAAACCATGGTAAAAAAATTCTCTAAAGCCAACTTCATGCTTCTTAAGACAGAAGTGGTAAACTTCATGATACCCATGCAGATGGACAATAAAGTTATGACTACTGAATCCTACACAATAGCACTTTATAAGCACTTACATGAGTTCATGGATCGTGCTATCCCAAACAGAACCAAGATGCTATCCACCAAAAAAAGGAAGCCAATCTGGTGGTCCCTTGCCATAAACAAACTGTACAACAGAAGGAAGAAACTGTTGCAAAAGAGAGTAAAATCCCATGAGTGGAGGAGCTCCCTGGTCAGCCTCAGTAAGAAGCTGCGATCCCTGATAAAATCTTCCAAAGCTAGTTACGAAAACAAAATTGCCACTGATTCTAAGGACAACCAGAGAGCATTCTATAGCTATGTCAAGAATCTCAATGGCAACACTCAGATCTGCTCTGAGTTATAGCACAATGGCACTAAATATACAGGCCCAACTGATATTGCCAACATCCTGGCAGATAGGTTCAGTGCTAACTTTACCCCCCTAAAGAGCCCATCTCTATACCAAAAGAATGCAACGTTCCTGTTATCACAGCTGCACAGGTAAAAACCACATGCTCCAAAGCCAAGAACACAGCATCCATGGGACCAGACAACATCCCAGGCTGCGTTCTACACGAACTAAAGAATGAACTGGCACCCCACCTAAGTACCATGTTCAATCATAGCCTCACCTCAGGCTTTGTGCCTGCTGAATGGCACACAGTGATGGTTATCCCACTCCACAAGGGGGGGGGGCACCACGAACCGGGGAACTACAGCCCCATTAGCCTGATAAGCCTGGTCTGCAAGGCCATGGAATGTATCATCATGGAACTTATAAACAAAAATATTGGTAATCTCCAAACTCTGCCCCCCCCCCCCAGTTCGGATTTGTAAAAGGCAGATCATGTCTTCTAAACCTGATAGACTTCTTTGAAGCAGTCACCAAAGCTGTAGACTAGGGTAAGGTGGTTCACACAGCCTATCCAGATCTTGCCAAGGCTTTCTCTCCCCCACTCTGGAATTATAGATGAACTCACTAAACTAGGTATAAATCCCTATGTCACAAGATGTGTTGCCAATTGGCTCACTGACAGAACCCACACTGTGAAAGTAGCAGACTCCAAATCTGACTTCAGACCAGTGACAAGTGGAGTACCACAGGGTTCATTCCTGGGACCTCTCCTGTTTGGTATCTACTTCTCTGAAGTACAGGCTAAGACAGAAGGTCTTTGGCTAACGAAGTTCGCAGATGACTGCAAACTAGGAGCTATAACTGAAACTCCTAACAATGTGGACATGGTGTTAAAGCCATGGTCTCAAGCTCCATGCCAAAAAGTGCATTGTCATCCCCTTTAGTAAAAACTCTGTACCCATGAACTACAACATAGGCAGTAGTATACTTAACACCGAAAGTGTGATAAGAGACCTTGGGACACAGGTGGACAGTAGTCGCTCCTTTGATAATCACATCGCCACAGTAGTCAGGAAATCCTTCTACGTGGCACACCTCATCACAAAAGATTTCTCATCCAGAAAAAAAGAGGTCATTGTTCCCCTCTACTCATCACTCATAAAATCCATTATAGAGTACAATGCCTCTTTTGGTATGTACCTCACAAGACATCTACAACAACTGGAAAGGCCACAGAAATACCTCACAAAGGGGATTACTGGCCTCAAACAGATGCCCTACGCAGACTGTCTAAAAAAACTCCAGCTTTACTCCGTCGCATATCGCCTACTCAGAGGTGATCTCTGCCTAACATACAAAGCTATGTCAAACCCAGAGCTGTTGAACATGCTCCACTTAAAGAAATCCCAATCCCTCCAAGCTACACGCTCTAGGGACCTAAACCTTGTCACCACAATAAACAGAACATGCCGGAGGGATAAATTCCTGTCCCAGAGACTTCTCATACTCTGGAATAAACTACCTATCTATATCAAACAAAGCTCCTGATTAGCACTGTTCAAGAAATTCTTGAAATAAGAAATTCACCCCGGGGATCACCTCTGTGGCTCTGCTCAACAGTGGCACAGGAAAATAATTTTCTTGGGTGGCAAAAGCCAGGGTACCTTTTTGGCTGGGCTTGTATAGGCCCCAGGGCCAATAGCCTATCACCTACATATGAACCTACCTACCTATGAACCTAAGAATGCTTTAAATGGCTAACAATCCAGTTGTTTTAACACTACTTGGTGGGAAACCCAGAACAAGCAGAACAGATTACTTTGCAACACTGAAAAGTACCAGGAAATACTTAACAACCAGTGAAAACAGCAGAAAAAGCTTAGCAAAAAGTGGAAACATCAATAACATTCGATTTAACAGGCACAGTAAGGCAGACAATTGCAATACAGCAGTGGGGTTTAGTACACAGTATATAGAGTATTAAAGTAGGTGGAAGGTAATAAAACTTGCAGTAAATAATATAAATAAGCCAAAAAAAGCAACATATGGTTTTAGGAAGCTCAGATGTCTCTAGTCATCTGGTATTTCAGCTCAGAGCTGTGGCTGATAGCCCACCTCAGTTCAGCTTGGTACAAACAAGCAGAAACCTGCTCAAACACATTTCTTAAATACAAGAAGCTAAAAACTTGAAGAAAAAGTCTTTAAAAATTTCTACAGGTCCACTGAGGATACTTAATCCAATCCCTAGAACAACCATGCTTTACCAGACAGGTTCCAGTCAGCATACTCCTTTCACTAAAGGGCAGAAGTACCCTTTCCAATCAAAGATGGCCTGAAAACTGTGCTCAGAACAAACAGCCACTACAAACAGACCCAGATGCAGCAAACCTGTATCTGGACTATGCCAGTTCAAGAGGGAAACACTAGAGAATGTTTAACACAGCAGAAAAATAGCAGTGAGACACTAACAAAAGTTTTAAACAGCAGAAAAAATAGCAACGCGACTATAAAAATGATTTAAATGGCCAACAGTCCAGTTGTTTTAACAATGTTTGATGGGAAAACCAGAACAAGCAGAACAGATTACTTTGCACGAGTGAAAAGTACCAGGGAATAACTAACAAACAGTGAAAACAACAAAAAGAGCTCATCAAACAGTGAAAACAGAATAAAATAAGATTTAAATGCACAGTAAGGCAGATAACTGCAGTACAACAGTAACGTTTAGTACACAGTATATAAATACAATGTTAAAGTAGGCATCAGGTAATAAACATTTCAGTAAATAATATAAATAAGCAAAAACAAAAAACAACCCCCCCCCAAAAAAAAATGCATGCAGCTTATGGGCTTGGGAAACTCAGAAGCCTCTAGTCGGCTGGCATTTTAGCTTAGAGTTGTAGCTGGAAGCCCACCTCAGTTCAGCTTGGTACAAGCAAGCAGAAACCTGTTCAAACACAGGGCTCAAATACCAGAAGCTAAAAACTTGAAAAAAAAAAAAGGTTCAAAAGGACCAATGAGGATGTTCTTTTCAAGCCTCAGACCAACCACTCTTTACCAGACAGGTTCTAATATGCACATTCCTCTCAACAGAGTGCAGAAGGGCCATTTCCAATCAAAGATGGCCTGGAAAATGTACTCAGAACAAACAGTCACTGCAAACAGACCCACGTCCAGCAAAGCTGCATCTGGACTATGCTACAGCTAGTAGCTACCGAAGTTTAGGCAGGAAACACTAAAGAATGTTTAACACAGTACAAAAATATCAGTGAGACACTAAAACATGTTCTAAACAGCAGAAAAACAGCAAAGAGACTATAAAGAATGTTTTAAACAGCTAACAATCCAGTTATTTTAACACTGCTTGGCGGGAATACCAGAACAAGCAGAACAGATTACTTTGCAAGAGTGAAAAGTACCAGGAAATACTTAATAAACAGCAAAAATAGCAAAAAGAGCTTAGCAAACAGTAAAAACAGCAATAAAATACATTTTAACAGGCACAGTAAGGCAGGCAATTGCAGGACAAGTGTGTAGTTTAGTACACAGTATATACAGTACTAAAGTAGGTGGCAGGCAATAGAAGTGCAGTAAATAATGTAAATAAGCAAAACAACAGCAACGTATGGTTTTGGGGAAGCTCAGAAGCCTGTTGTCGTCTGGTATCTCTTCTCAGAGTTGCGGCTGGTAACTCACCTTACTTCAGATCAGTGCCAACAAGCAGAAACCTGCTCAACTGCAGAGTTTAAATACCAAAAGTTAAAAACTTGAAAAAAAAACGTTAAGAAGATTCAAAAGGACCAATAAGGATGCTTACTTCAAGCCCTAGCTTCCGCTTCCTGTTGTAGGAAGATGGAGGCTGTCTCTGCTGCAAGTACTGCAGCTGGTGTTTCTCTTTCTAATGTATTGCCTTTTACTTTGAGTTCTGAATCTGCTCAGTGTCTACTTTTCATTTATCACCTTTACCTATGTCTCAGAACTCACTTAGAGATTCTGATATTGTTCGAAATTCAAATATTGCTTCATTGCTAACTGGAGAGAGGCTATGGAACTTCAGCATTCTTCAGATTCCCAGGGTTCTGCAGTTGTTGCTGTTTTAGCTCCTTCTGAGGGTTTGTCTGCCTCTCCTTCTAACTCTGTATCCTCTGTGGACTTCTGCAATTGTTTCTCAGGCTAAGTCTTATGCTGCTGCAGCTAATACTGCCGTTTCTTCTGCTGCTACATTGTCTGGGTCTGCTGCTTCACAAAGGATTGTTTCTAAACCTTTGGTAAGATTAAAATATGTTTCTGGTCAGCCTTTAACTAGGAAATTTATTTTGCATTCTTTATTAAAGCCTTTGTCTGTTTCAGTTCAGTCTATGTGTGCTATTACTCACTGGGGTGGGATGCATTTACTGATGTGTATTTTGAAATACAAGAAGCTGTTTCAGCTTTTGTTACATGCTTTGCAGCAAATAAACATAAATCGCCATGGTCTAAGGTTCTTTCTGAGGTGGATGTGCAACATGAGTAAAATTACATGGTTTTTCATTCTGTTTATGTTACTGAGGTGCAGGTTGTAGAATATCTGCTTTCTAAGTGTGCTCTAGTGTCTTCTGTGAAGAAGTCTTTTTATTCAGATGCAGGAGGTGTGTGGGATGGTGTGTAGGAGGCCTTTCTGGCCTTGCATGTACAGCACTCTGGTATTCTACATCTGCCTGTTGTGTGTATCTTGTCTGGACAGTAGGGGATTTTGCATTATGCAAGTCAGCTTAAATCTTGTTTTTACTGTGGTGTGTTTTCCCATGTAGTATCAGCCTGTCCTGCTAAATGATGCACTCATTGTGGTTCTACAGAACATTTTGGTTCATAGGTTTTCAGGTTGGTACAAGGCTATCGGCCCTAGGGCCTATACAAGCCTAGCCATAACAATTCCCTGGCTATTTCTTCCCACTGTATTTACTTCCCTAGATCCCGATCTAGCAGGGCAACTGACATGATCCCTGGGGTGAATTTCCTATCTCCAATCCAATCATCAAGATTCCTTTTGAAGAGGGCCAAAGAGGTGTTCTGCTTGACATGTATGGGCAGTCTATTTCAGAGTCTGGGGAGTCTCTGGGTCAGGAAACTATCCCTCCAGCATGTTTTGTTCATTGTGATAACAAGGTTTAGATCCCTGGAGCATGTGTCTCTGATGGATTGGGATTTCTTTAAGTGTAGCATGTCCAACAGCTCTGGGTTTGACATGGCCTTGTTTGTTAAGCAGAGATCGCATCTGAGTAGATGATATGCGACAAGAGTATAGGTGGAGTTTTTTAGATGGTCAGCATAGGGCATCTGCTTTAGGCCTGTGATTCTTTTAGTGAGGTATTTCTGCGGCCTTTCCAGTTGTTGCAGATGTTTTGAGAGGTACATACCAAACGAGGCGTTGCATTCTATAATGGGTCTAATGAGGGATGAGTACAGTGGGACAATTACTTCCTTTTTTCTGGATGAAAAGCCCTTAGTGATGAGGTGTGCCACATAGAAGGATTTCCTGACTGTTGTGGCGATGTGGTTATCGAAGTTGAGACCATTGTCCACCTGTGTCCCTAAGTCTCTTATCACACTTTAAGTGTTTAGTGTACTGCTACCTATTACCAGGTACATGTTTTTTTTTCCCAAAGGGGATAACTATACATTTCTTAGCATTGAGCTTGAGCCCATGGCTCTGGCACCAAGCATCTGTTTATGTAAGGACCTTTTGTAGAATATCCACATAATTTGGGGATTCAATAATGGCTCCCAGTTTGCAGTCATCTGCAAACTTTGTTAGCCAGAGTCCCTTCGTGTTGGCCTGTACTTCAGAGAAGTAGATGCCAAACAAGAGCGGTCCCAGAACTGAACCATGAGGTACTCCACTTGTCACTTGTTTGGAGATGGATTTGGAGTCAGCTACTTTTACAGTGTGGGGTCTGTCAGTAAGCCAGTTGGCAACTCATCAAGTGATGTAGGGAATAATGCCCAGCTTAGTAAGTTTATCTATGATTCCAGAGTGGGGGATGGTGTCAAAGGTCTTGGCGAGGTCCAGATAGGCTGTGTGGACCACCTTACCATTGTCCATGGCTCTGGAGACCAATTCAAAAAAGTCAATCAGGTTCAGGAGACGTGATTGGCACTTCACGAACCCGAACTGCATGGGGTCCAGTGTTTGAAGGTTGCCAATGTCTTTATTTATAAATTCCATGATAATACGTTCCATGGCCTTGCAAGTCAGGCTCATCAGACTGATGGGGTGGTAGCTCCAAGGATCCAAGGTGGAGCCCCCCTTGTGGAGTGGGATAACTGTAGCTGTGTGCCACTCAGTGGGCATGGAGCCTGAGGTGAGGCTATGATTAAGCATGACACTTAGGTGAGGTGCCAGTTCATTTTGTAGTTCATCTAGTACACAGTCTGGGATGTTGTCTCGTACCATGGATGCTGTATTCTTAGCTTTGGAGAGTGTGTTTTTTACCTGTGTGGCCATTATTACTGGAATTTGGCAGTCTTTCGCTCTTGAGATGGGCCCTTTAGGGGGTGACAAGGGGGAAAAGTTTGCACTGAATCAATCTGCCAGGATACTGGCAATATCCTCAGGATCAGTATATTTAATGCCATTCTGTTATAGCTCATAGCAGATCTGAGCATTGCCATTTAGATTCTTGACATAGCTATAGAATGCCTTGTGGTTGTCTTTGGAATCTTTAGCAATTTTATTTTTGTGTTATTTTTATCTTTTGCAAGGGCTTGTCCCTTGTGGTGTCATCATTAGGAATGCAGCCATGCTGAGGGTGTGTGTCCTGTTCAGCATCCCAATGTTGCTGCTGCTAGTGGTTCTTCTGAAGTGTCACCTGTTGTGCTTTCTGCTGCTGTTTCTCTTGTTTCTACTGCTTCTTCAATGGTTGACTTCTAGGTTTTCTTTTGCTTCTCCAATCTTGGCAACTGTGTCTGATGCTTCCATGGCTAAGACAGCTGTTGGTTCTTGGCCCTCTGCTTCTGTGAGTGAGATTCCTGGTCCCTCTCCCTCCCCATTCCTCTTACTTCTACAGTTTTTGTTGTTCCACGCATGGTGGATGTTTCTCAGAAGTTGCTGGATCAATTTGGTGCTGCTTCTCATCCTAAGGATGCTGTCAGTTGTTAGTCTGATATTTGTGCTGATATGGAGGACTCTCAGCAGTGGACTTAGGCCTCTAGGCATCGGCAGCTTATGACCAAGTGTCAGAAATGGGTTATGGAGATAACTACTTGTTTTGTTGCTGATGGCTAACTTATCTCTCGCCTTTTGCAATATTAATGGAATGGTGCCTTTGCCCAGGTAATTAGACTGTTTACTCTTGGGTGTCTACTCTTCATGTGGATATTGTATGTCCTTTGGATGTGGGCAAATTATCCTCTATCTAATGTCTTCAGTGGGATGTCTTGTCAGGTGATGGGTTGTCTGGTAAGAAAGGGGCTGCTTGTCATTCTGGGATATCTGTGTTGTATCAGCAGTCTGTGGTGGTTGTTAAGGATGTTAGTCATGTCCTCCCAGGTAGGGCTTTGGTGGTGGACTTATTGTGTACATGTTATTTTGTGAGGTTGGTTGTCATTTATCCTTTTATTTCTTTTTCAGATTGCTGTACATTATTTCAGCTTTTGCACCCTTATTTTTTGATTAATTGTCCTATTTTGTTTTGTGATGATTTTAATTGTTGTTTAGCAGGTTCTTGTCTGGTTAGACATGATGCAAGTGTCCATGATTGCAAGGATCTTTTATGTTTAGCATCCCTTTCATTTGGTGGCCCTGCCACTTTTACTTATCATGGTACAATGTGTAAGAAGATTGATTATTGTTGTTTTTCTCCTGCTTTTCATCTTTCTGCTTCCTCTGTTTCTCTTGTTTCTTTCACAGGCCATCATGTTTTGTCTTATTCTTTTTGTGTCTCTGCTTCTTTGCTTAGAGGGGAATATCATCCACACTTCATTGCTCTACTTCTGCTTGGCATGAAGTTGTCATGGAATTGTGGCATGACCATTCTACTTTGCTTGATTTTTTTCCTTCTGTTTTTTACTGATGGTTGGCCTTTAAAGAAAAGTTCACTTCTCATTATTCTTGGTTTGCCCAGTTCTTTTATATTAAGTTAAAGAGCACTACTGCCACTGTTTAATCAAGGTTTTCAGTCTCCTGTGCATTGCAGACATGATTGTGCTTTACAGCATGTGTTCCCTTCATGCCTATATTGTTGCTAGATGGCACAGTGGTACAGCAGTAGCATTGTCACCTCACAGGAAGAGGTTCTTTGGTTTGATTCTTGGCAGGAGTGCCTTCTGTGTGGAGTCTGCATGCCCTCCCTGTGTTCGTGTGGGTTTCCTCCCACATTCCAAAGACGTGTTCTGCAACATTTTTCCCTGGGCCTCCACTGAAAATTGGCTTTTTTTCAAATGTTAAATAAATAAACTTTAGGTTGTCTTGTGGAATTTGGCCCATTCCTTTAAGGGTAGGGGTGAAGAGTTTCTTCCTTATATTGGGAAGCCCATCATGAAGCGTGAGTCTTTTATTGATTGTTTTCTGGATTCTTCTGGTACTGAAGTTCCTACACAAGATAGTATTTTAAGTGTTGTCCATTCCTATTTAACCTCTTTGTATGAGGTAAAGCCTTCTTCTGACAATGTTTGGGCTCTCCCTGTCATACCTGTTGTCTTTAGGATGCTTTGGGTATCCCTATTTCTTTGTGTGAGGTTCGTCAGGCTATTTCTTGTTTTAAGGTTGACTCGGCTCCTGGGTGGGATGGCGTTCCTTATTCTTTTGATCATTCTTTTCTGATGCTCATTTGTCTTTGTTGGTTCAACTGTTTAATGAATGGTTTACTGTTGGCTTTTCCCATCCTGAATTTTTACATATTGCCCTTAATTTTCTTTGGAAGAAGGGTAACCGTAGGGTCTTGTCAAACTGGCGTCCACTATCTCTCTGTAATACTGATTACAAGTTGTTTTGTAAAATCTTACAACTTTGGCTTTGCCTTAAAATGTATAATCTTTTGGATCCTGAGGGTTTTGGGATCTCTGGCTGGCCTAATCAGAATCGTTTGCTTTTGTTAAAGTCTACTACTTCTCATGTTGAGTCATTTCGTTCTGCTTTACTATTGTCTTGTGACTTAACCAAAGCCTTCGATAATGTCAGCCATTCTGCCCTGCTGAACATTTTGAAGTCTTTTGGTTTTGGACCATTGTATCTCTTCTATTTATTCTGCTTCCATTCTAGGCCCCATTGTTAATGAGTGGATTGGTGATGAGGTGGAGGTGAGGAATGGTGTTTGGCAAGGCTGCCCTTTGAGCAGTTCTTTGTTTATGTTGGTGGTGGGTGCTGTTTTTTTTAAGTTCAGGGCACATTTTTCATTTTCTCTATTTTCTTTTTCTTGTTCTAGGATTTTGGTCCCTCAGTTTTTGTCTTATGTGGATGATGTTACAGTAGTAGCATAGTCTTCTTTTGGATATCTTGACGTATTTGTCCTTTGTTTTTCATTGGTTGGTCTTTGAATCTTGCTAAGTTTTATGGATTTGGTTCAGTATCTCCTGGTGGTGATGGTTCTTTTACTGTTGCTGGCCTTTCCATTTTGAGCATGCCGTTTGGTACATCTTCTTGTGTTACTGAGTCATGTGAGTCTGTTCTTACTACTGCTTTTCCCCATTTGGCTTTCTGGTGGTCTTTTGTTTGTCCTTTCATAAGAACATTTATCTGTTGAATGTTGACTTTTTGGGTATTTTGAGTTATGTATTTTCTGTGTATTTATTTCTACAGTCATTGTCTTCTAGGTTGTTGTCTGAGGTTTTTTTGTTTCTTCTGGGGGACTATCTTGAATCTAATTTGCAGGGGAATGTTGTATTCTCCTGCTTCTGGTGGTGTTGGTCTTTTACATCCTGTCCTTTTTCTGTTTACTTTGGTCTTCTTTCCTATTTTATGATATTTGCAGGCTGCAGATGTTTATTTATTCGGTTGCTTACTTCTAGGTTTGTCAGGCATTTTTGGCAGACTTGTTTGACTGGTAATCATTCATGGACAGTTCCTTCTAGTGAGTTGAGGGAAGTTAAGTCCTTACTGTTAAGTTGGTGTTTTACTTTGCCTTCTCTTCCTTTTTCAAAGCAGGAGTGGTATTCTTCCTTTTGTCTCAATTTTATGCTGTTAATGGCTATCATAGTTATTCCCCTGGAAGGTTGTTATGACATGGCATAGAAAGAAGTATGCCTTGTGTCCCCATTGGCATGATTTCTTTATGGTGCTGTTCTCTTGACAAGTTACCCATGAAGTCCACTTTGGTTTATCGACCAGTGCAGATGCACCAGTTTGTACACACATGGAGTGTGGAGCTTTGGCATCCTCTGAACATGTTTTCCTTCATTGTCCCAGGGTCACTGATTTTTGTCAGGAGGTTCAGCATACTATTTCAGGTCCCCATTTTTTTCCTCTGACTGTTGATAAGTATAAAACCAAACAAGCGTTCAAACTTTGAAGACGTAAAACCGGACACAGGACACAATCAAGCAAGCCTGCTTACACCAATACAAATTTATTTTAAGCACTTTTCGTGCACTCGATGAGTGCACTTCATCAGAAACAATAAAACCATATGCAAATAAGGTTTAAATAAACCTGACAATTAGTGCATTCAATTAAGTTTTTAAAAAACCCACCTTCTTTTCCTTAAAGTTACAATAACTAAATAATACATGGTGAACATACTTATCCTACTGCCACACTATGTATATCATATAACAATATAAAAGCAATAATATAATCACCTAAACTGGTATTTTATGTAATCTATTAAATCACAGTACTAAATAATACATAATGAACTGATTGTCCTATTATTATATTATATATATATCATATAAAAATAGTGTATCATATAAAAGTAGTGTATCATATAAAAATAATAATGATACAATCACCTATACTGATCTAATTGTGCAAACGAGGCATATATTACATAAATTGAAACGCAAAATAGTGTTTAAAAACACATAAATATATCTACATGTCCCATAAGGACAAAAAATCAGCATTCAATAGACTTTAACTATACACAAGTTATGTATAAAAGTAAGTTTTTAACAAGATCATAAACAACTATACAATAAAAATAATAAAAATAAAAATAATAATAATTTTATGAATAATAATAATAATAATTTTATGAAGGCAAATCAGCGTTTCAAACTCTTAAGTTTCAAAATGCTGCTGATTGAACAAGATTCATTCAGCCCCGGATAATTGTAAGCATTAAGCCTTATTTGCCATTCTAACTCTAATTCTTCCAACTGTAAGCAGGCTGGACCCCCTCTTCTAGTTATATGATATATATATATAATATAATAATAGGACAATCAGTTCATTATGTATTATTTAGTACTGTGATTTAATAGATTACATAAAATACCAGTTTAGGTGATTATATTATTGCTTTTATATTGTTATATGATATACATAGTGTGGCAGTAGGATAAGTATGTTCACCATGTATTATTTAGTTATTGTAACTTTAAGAAAAAGAAGGCGGGTTTTTTTAAAAACTTAATTGAATGCACTAATTGTCAGGTTTATTTAAACCTTATTTGCATATGGTTTTATTGTTTCTGATGAAGTGCACTCATCGAGTGCACGAAAAGCGCTTAAAATAAATTTGTATTGGTGTACGCAGGCTTGCTTGATTGTGTCCTGTGTCCGGTTTTGCGTCTTGACTGTTGATAAGTGTTTGAATGGGGATTATGGTTGTCCATGGACCACTGAAATTGCCTTTGCAATTTTTTTCTGCTTTCTGCCTTACATTTGCTTTGGTCTGTATGTTGTCTGGATTCCTCATATCAAAGGTTGTTTTACTCTTGACTTTGCTTTGGCTGTTATGTTTGTTGTTATGGCAGAAAGGATGGGAGAGGTTGATTCAGTTTTTTATTTCCTTTTTACAGGTTGTTGCAACACAGGAGAGTTTTTGAGTTTTTGTTATACTAGTAACATTGTTTTTATCAGCACCTCTTTTTATGTAGGTGGGCTCTCCTGTTTTGTGCTGTTGGAGTGTATCAGCTCAACAATGCACTCCTTTGCTTTCAGTTCTACCTCATTTTTTCCCCTCCAAGTGATCCAATTTTTCTGTTTCTGGAGTTATGCAGGACTTTTTGCATTTGGTTTAGTTTTATTTTTTACGATGTTCTTTTCTTTTGTTATCTGTTTTTGTAGACATCAGTAAGTTATTGGTCTTTCATAGGTTTTTCTGTCCTGCATTGCTGTTTTTTCCTTTGTCTTCCATGCTTTATTGCTTATTTTACTGTGTGCCTAGGTTTATGGGCAGTCGTTTCTTTCTTTTTTAGCTTTGCAGGATTACGTGGTCTTGGTATTGCCTTGGTCCTTTGTATGTGGACTATGGATGGTGTATTTTTTTTAGGGTTTTAATCCTGCATTGTTGTGGTCTTTTCTTTGCTTTGTTGCCTTTATCCTGGTCTAGTATGACTCCAAGCCCTAGAGTAACCATCCTTTACCAGACAGGTTCCAATCAGCACACACCTCTCACTAGATTGCAGAAGGGCCCTTTCCAATCAAAGGTGGCTTGGAAAATGTACTCAGAACAAACAGCTGCTAGAAACAGACCCAGATGCAGCAAACCTGTATCTGGACTATACTACAGCTACTAGCTACACTAGTTTAGTTGGGAAACACTAGAGAATGTTTAACACAGCAGAAAAAATAGCAGTGAGACATTTAAAAAAAATTAAACAGTAGAAAACAAGCAAGGAGGTTCTAAAGAATGTTTACATTGCTAACAATCTAGTTATTTTAACACTGCTTAGTGGGAAAACCAGAACAAGCAGAATAGATGACTTTGCAACAGTGAAAAGTACCAGGAAATACTTAATGAAGTGTAAAAAATAGCAAAAGAGCTTAGCAAACAGTGAAAACAGCAACAAAACATGATTTAATTGGCACAGTAAGGCAGAAACTTGCAGTACAGCAGTGCAGTTTAGTACACAGTATATAAATAAGTTCATAGGTTCATAGGTTCATACTAGGCTATCTGCCCTAGGGCATTTATAAGCCTAGCCAGAATGTGTTTGGCTTTCGCCACCCATTTTAAATTTATTTTGCTATTCCCTTTTTCGAGGTTAGTATACTGTGCCTCTGTCTAACAGTGATACCCGGGGTAAACCTACGATCTCCCATCCACTCATCAAGATTCCTCTTGAAGAGAGTCAATGAGGGACTCTGCCTAACCTGGAATGGGATTTTATTCCAGAGTGAAGGGAGCCTCTGGATTATGAATCTGTCCCTCCAGCATGTCCTATTTATTTCAGTGCTGAAGTTCAAGTCTCTCGAGCGCGTTGCTCGATGGGATTTGGATTTTCTGAGGTGCAGCATGTCCATTAATTCCGGGTTGGACATGGCTTTATACGTCAGGCACAGATCGCCTCTGAACAGGCGGTATGCCACTGAGTAGAGCTGGAGTTTCTTTAACCGGGCAGCATATAGCATCTGTTTGAGCCCTTTATCCTCTTGGTGAGGTACTTTTGGGGTCTTTCCAGTTGCTGCAGGTGTCTGGTAAGGTACATCCCAAAAGGGGCATTGTACTCAATTATGGGCCTGATGAGGGATGAGTAAAGAGGCACGATGACCTCCCCTGATCTAGATGTGAATCCCTTCATGATTAGGTGGGCTATATAAAATGTTTTTCTAACCACTTTGGCCACGTGGTTGTCAAATGAGAGATTGCTATCAACTTGGGTCCCCAGGTCCCTAATTACTTCTTCTGTACTTAATGGATTACCACCTATGTGGTAATTTGTGGGTACTTTGTTTTTGCCAAAGGGGATGACTATACACTTTTTGGCATTTAGCTTGAGGCCATGGCTCTGGCACCAGTTGTCTGTTTCTATGAGGCCCTTTTGGAGGATGCTTGTGTCGGCTGGAGAGTCGATTATGGTGCCCAGTTTGCAGTCATCTGCAAACTTGGTCAACCACAGTCCTTCCCTGTTGGCCTGTACCTCCGAGAAATATATACCGAACAAGAGAGGTCCCAGGACTGAGCCTTGTGGGACACCACTTGTAACTGGTTTGGAGTCTGACATGGCTCCAGCAATTCTAACCATGTGGGTTCTGTCTTCGAGCCAGTTTGCAATCCATCTAGTGACATAGGGGTTTATATTTAAGCTGGTGAGCTTATCTATAATGCCCGAGTGGGGTGTTGTATCGAAGGCTTTTGCGAGGTCCAGGTAGGCTGTGTGGACCACCTTCCCCTCGTCAATGGCCTTGGTGACTGTTTCAAAGAAATCAACCAGGTTTAAGAGGCAGGATCTGCCCTTAACAAAGCCGAACTGGGTAGGATCCAGTGCCTGTAGGTCCCCAATATCTTTATTTATGAGGTCCATGATGATCCTTTCCATAGCTTTGCAGACCAAGCTAGTCAGGCTTATGGGGCGATAGTTTCCAGGATCCGTTGAGGCACCACCTTTATGGAGAGGGACCACTGTTGCTGTACGCCACTCTTTGGGCACATATCCTGTAGTAAGGCTGAGATTGAACAGTAGTTTTATGTTTGGGTTTAGCTCTTCTTGGAGTTCATGTAGGATGCAGCCCGGGACACCGTCTGGTCCCATTGATGCTGTGTTTTTTGCTTTGGAGAGTATTAAAGTAGGAGTATTAAAGTAGGCAGAAGACAATAAAAAAGTGCTGTAAATAATATAAATAAGCAAAGAAAAAAAACAGGCAACTTATGTTTTTGGGAAAGTTATCTTCCTTTGCTTCCATTATCATTATTGCCAAATAAGGTAAATAATTCCCATTTATTTTTCTAGATCCTCTAGCTCTCCATATTCAAATTATATGTCTACTAAAGCTGAGCGCATGGTGTTCATTTACCAAACTACAAATGCTCCCAAAAGAGCACCCTTGTTCATTTGTCTCTCCCGCTCCCAAAAGAGCACCCTTGTTCATTTGTCTCTCCCCCTCACAATTCTTCAAGTTCATTTCCCGTTGTAGCTCTATACTACTAAAATCAATGGGTAATAATAAACTGAATCATTACTGCAACTCTAACCTATCACATTATTTGCTTCATAACATAAGGATTCCCTGCCTCTTGCCCAAGTAGAACCATATGCTGCTCTCCTGTCAAATATTTCAGAATTCTTCCACTTCAGATCACATGACTCTTTCTGCTTACTAATACAGCAGCTTATCTTGTGCTGTTTCATTATACATACAATGGACAGGCAGATTCAAACCTCTTTCATCTTAAAAAGAATAAAATTGCTCCATGAAATATAAACCTATCTCTATCTCATATAAAGTTTTTCATCACATTATTAAGTGCATTCAAAATATGTGATGGGACATTCTTAGGAAAAGACTGAAAACCATACAAAGAGTGGACGCTGACCTAATATCAACTCTTTAATTTTCCATCTGAATTCAAAGTTTAATTTTTACTTTAACTCTCCACTGGTCCTAAAGAAAGATATAAAATTATCATTTATACAGATGTAGCTTGGCTTTTTAGTAACCTTATTACCGGAACCAAAAGTCCAAAACTGTTCTAAACCCTTAGAAAGATGAGCTGTATCATCCTCTTCTGGCTTATCCATATGTATCAATACATCATGTGTGTATTTTCATCTTTTCAGGCTGTCTACTTCTAGCTGTGAATGGCTCAAGATATATTAGAAATAGAAGTGCCACCAATGGATAATCCTGCTTAGTCCATTAGTTCATTATAAATGACACTGACAATCCTGCATGAATTTCAGCCTTTGCATTGCATCCCATGTGTATTGCTATAATTAAATCTGCTAAACCCTGTGTAAATAAAAAAACAAGAATAAATTCATCATATACCCTGTCTAAATAAAAAAAAAAAAACAAATAAATTCATCATATAGTTCCCACTCCACACTGTAAAATGCTTTCTTAGCAAGTCAGAATCATCAGTCATTTAATTCCATTTCATCCCGAATCATTAACAATCCTTTTTTTTTCAAAATATTATTGAAGGTCTGTGCACAACCAGCAAACTCCACGTTGATAATTCTCTATTAAATGGAAGTGTACATTCATCAAAATGCAGCAGTGATGGATATAAACAATTTAAAATTATAGTTTAACACATAGATATGCCTATATAAAGAAAGCATTGGATGTTTACCTTCATTAGAGTTACTATAAGTATTGCTTACTTCCATAAAGGAGTCAGCAAATACTGAAATTAAACGAAGCAAAGGATGAAGATCTCTAAACAGAGACATCAGGGAGCCAGTTGACAGACTAATTGGGATTTTGGCAGAATGCTGCTTCAGGGATAGTGGAGACTTTATCTTTTCTCCACTGCTGTGAGACCTTGAAGTAGGTATATTTTAGTTCTGGGGTATACCCCTCATGGGGGTTGCAGAGGTGCTTGCCCCCTCAAAATATTTACTCTGAAGTTCACTGAAAGTGTATTTGGTATAAACTTTTTGAAGTATTTATGTTTGAGAGAAATTGTGTCAATCTATTGGCATGCTTCCAGTTTTCAGTATTTCAAAAATAGCAAGGAATTTAAGTTAATTAAAAATATAAAGGACATCTTACAAACATGTTTTAATGGGTAATGGAAAATAGATATGCATCAGAAATGTGGCAAAAAAAGGCATGCTGATTTCATATCACAAAGTTAGAGGTAGAGGTAACTCTAGTACCATAAAAATGTCAGCACTTATAGGTTCATAGGTTCATAGGTAGATATTAGGCTATCTGCCCTAGGGCATTTATAAGCCAAGCCAGAGTGTATTTGGCTTCCGCCTCCCTATTAGATTAGCCTACTGTGCCTCTGTAAAGTAGGTCACAGAAGGTACCCTTTTAAGATTAGTTTACTGTGCCTCTGTCTAGCAGGGACACAGAAGAGATCCCAGGGGTGAATTTGCGATGTCCCATGCACGCGTCCAGATTTCGCTTGAAGAGGGTCAGCAAGGGGCTATGTCTAACATGAATTGGGATTCTATTCCAGAGTGAGGGGAGCCTCTGGGAAATGAATCTGTCCCTCCAGCATGTCCTATTTATTTTTGTGCTGAGGTTTAGGTCCCTGGAGCGTGTAGCTCTAAGGTACTTGGATTTTTTGAGGTGGAGCATGTCCATTAATTCTGGGTTTGACATGGCTTTCTACATCAGGCATAGATTGCCTCTGAATAGGCGGTAAGCAACTGAGGAGAGCTGGAGTTTCTTTAGTTGAGCTGCATAGGACATCTGTTTGTAGCCCATGATCCTCTTGGTGAGGTATTTTTGGGGTCTCTCCAGTTGCTGCAGGTGTCGGGTAAGGTACATCCCAAAAGGGGCATTGTATTCAATTATGGGCCTGATGAGTGATGAGTAGAGGGGCACAATGACCTCTCTTGATCTAGATGCGAACCCTTTCGTGATAAGGTGGGCTATATAGAAGGTCTTTCTAACCACTTTGGCAACGTGATTATCAAAGGAGAGATTACTATCTACATTGGTCCCCAAATCTGTAATTATTTCTTCCGTACTTAATGGATTACCACCTATGTGGTAATTTGTGGGCACCTTGTTTTTCCCAAAGGGGATGACTATGCACTTTTTAGCATTTAGCTTGAGGCCGTGGCTCTGGCATCAGACATCCGTCTCTGTGAGACCCTTTTGGAGGATGCTTGTGTCAGCTGGAGATTCAATTATGGCCCCCAGTTTGCAGTCATCTGCAAACTTTGTCAGCCATAACCCCCCCGTGTTAGCCTGAACCTCAGAGAAGTATATACCGAACAAGAGAGGTCCTAGAACTGAGCCCTGTGGGATGCCACTTGTAACTGGTTTGGATTCGGACATAGCACTTGCAATTCTGACCATGTGGGTTCTATCTCTGAGCCAGTTTGCAACCCATCTTGTGATACAGGGGTTGATATTTAAGCTGGTAAGCTTACTTATGATGCCCGAGTGGGGTATTGTGCTGAAGGCTTTTGCGAGGTCCAGGTAGGCTGTGTGGACTACCTTGCCTGCAAGATCCAGGTAGGCTTAGGATTAAGGGTCTAAGATGTTAATAACATCCTTTTTTAGTCAAGGATACAGTGTTTGATTCCTTCCAGCTCCATATCCCTACTGTGGGACTCTGAATATGTCACTTAACCAGATAGTGCTCCTTTGCCTTTCTGGAAAGACACAGTTCACTCCCATATCAATTAGATAATTTATTTCTCAGCAGTTGGAGGAATAATGAGCCTAGGTTCCTCACATTATAATACATTAAATCAGTAATATTCCACAGTCATGGCCAGTGAGGCAGATATGTCTATAGATTGTTTTTGTTAATAACCTTCTGCTAAGCAGTAAAGCACTGCACTGCCTACCTAGCAGCTGTACAACTAATATGAATTCAGTACTCATGGAGGGGAGATGTCCCTGCAGATAACTAAAACCTTGCATGTGATTCATATAAATGACATGGCTTGCTCTCAGAAGCCTTTACTAGATTGCTTCTTCTTGCTAGAGTAAAAGCGAATAACCATGTGTTGAAGATACTTTGCTAACAGCAACCAAACTTTACAGCTATCAAAAGAATGATAAAAAGAAAGATGATCAATGATGCATTAAATAAAGTGCAAGGAATAAGCACAATTTTTAATGAGAACTAGTTATGTTTTTCTCTCTCTACTGATAATTTTCATTTAAGTCTACAGTCAACTTAAACAGCAACTCCTGTAACGCAGAAGCAAACATTTTCAGAAGCACATTTTCCATTTCATCAGCTTCCAAAACTTAACATTCAAAAAGCTTCCTGCATAATAATTTTACAATTGCCAAAATCTCCAGCTGCTAGTTCCTTTTGATTTTTTCATTGGCTGTTTATTTTAATTCTAACAACGACTGCTATTTGTTATAGCTGCAGTCTGACTACGCAGGGCAAGTTGACCAACCTGTTGTCCTGTAACATGAACCCCACACACATTGATCCAAGGAGCTGTTTACTCAGAATGTTATTAAGCCAGCAAGGGACTTGTTCCTAGTGCAGTTGTACAGTTATATACCAATGTTTATCTGTAAAGTTCTATAGTATACACTTTACATACAGAGCAAGGCAGCTAGGCTTCAAAACTCATTCTTTTTTATTAGTAGCCTATATGCATAAACAATAATAACTTTTACTACTAATAGGATGATATTAGCATCTTCAACAGATGCAAATGATTTGCATTGCCATGTCCATCTGATTTACCACCCCCAGAAGCTCAGTCCTATACATCAAGCTTCTTGCAATCAGGCCATTACTGTCTTCCCTAAATATGTACATATTTGAGGTGTTTCACACTACATGTAGTCAATACAATCCCTGGCATTCCATTTTACCTTAAGGAGCAGAAAACCACTGCCCTTTAATTAACCCCTCTAGACCAGCTTTAGTAGCAGAATCTGGTGGCTATAGGTACCGCCAATTAACTTTTTCTGATAATCCACATCTTCTTGGACCATCCAAATAAAACAGGAACACAAGCACCCCCTCCCCTCCCCAAATTGCAACACTATATCATGGAGAGTAATTATTTTTACCTTTTCCAAGTCCTTTTACTACATCCTATCTCTTCCAGTAGAAGAAGGGACTACCCCACAACAATTACCCAGGCCCCACAAACTTTTAGATTAAGAATCCTTACTATTTTGCTTTAGAGCCATATTGGAAAACCTGGAAACATGTCAGCATGAAAGATGTTCTGATAAGCTACCTGGGAATCATCTATATGCAGCCACACTTCTCTCCCTAATGCTTTAGATTCTGAATGTTGCCATGAGGAAGAAGGAAATAAATAACTTAATTAATAAATAGCAGTCTCCTCCCTTTTAAGACCAAATTCAGACTGCATCTAATTCATACTAGAATTTGCAAATGTCCTGAATCTCCAGGTTACAAATGCCCAAATACTTAATGTCTTCCTCCTTTTACCTGATAAACCACTTCTTCCCAACTGGCTCTTTATGTCTTATGATGCATACACTATGTTTAATCCATGGTCATATTTATAGCTCAATTCTTAAACATGATTGCCAACACGACATGTATGAATTCCCCACTGTTTCACCCAGTATACAGATGTTTATTTATTATGTAAATCAATAGCAGTGTGACATTTCTTGGTATAGGAAACACATACAAACAGCTAGTATATGTATAAAACCATACAATACATTAAAACATGTGCTAATGGAAAAAAATAGTAAGGAATGTACTAAAACGCATTATTTATACCCTGATGTATCAATGGTCTGACATTAACCATCAGTTTTTTCTCCTTGTATTCCAACTTTTTTTGCCAACCAGTTCTTTTAAATATTATGGCAATCTCAACACAGGAAACTATTTCAGATGGGTGAACCAACTACACAGTTATAAAGCATTCAGTTGTGACAATGAATGTCCTTTAAATCTTCACCCACTTGCAATTCAGATATGCAGATAGTTATCCCAAAATAAAACGCATTGTGTTTACAAATAACACTTTCATTATTTTGCAACAAGAAAAAAAAAAGCAGACATCTGTACCTTCCATTTACAAGAAATGAAATGCTGTGTAGATATAGATTGAAAGATTGAATTAACACAGCTGACAATGGTAAGAGCAAAGACTTAATATATCCTCTTACTGTGGAAGATAAAATTGTATGCCTGTGATGGAAAACCTAAGGTGATCATTGTATGATATGTTGTTCTGCTGTCATAACTAGTCAAAGGTTGCTAAAATTAGACCCTGGTCTGAACTCTGCCTGTCATGAAGAAAAGACCTGAAGTATTTTCCCCATCATAAGCTCTGTTCAATGTTTTCTCCAGGGATCTTTTGTACAGCAGCACCTAATAAACCTAAATAAAAGGTACCACTGACATCTGTTACCTGACATATGGCCCTATTAGTCACGGTTCTGTCATACCACTCTTGCAATTGTGATGGGAGAGCTTTAGCATGCCACAACATTTCCAGGGCGATAGGCAATCCATTTTAAATGCCTCTAGTCTTCCCATATTTATATATCTGGGTTTGTTAATATGCACAATTTGTGAATAGTAAATATAGCATTTTTTATAATTAGGTATACCTACACCTCCATCTTTGAATGGGATCAACAACATACACAAGGGGGTTTTCTGCCTACCAGAGTTCCACACATGATTTTGTATAAGTTTCTGAATTTTAGAAAGACAGAGATTTGTATGGTGGACTGGAATGTTCTGTAAAAAATAGAATAATTTGGAAGAAAACATTTTTATTCCCTTTATTTTTGCTAAGAAGGGAAGGTGTAGATCACACCATGAGTGAAATGATATGAACAAGTCATTCCAAACTTTAGAAAGACACACATGATAATTCTTATATCTGCCCAGCAATTGACAAAAAGTACATTCTCCTCTAGATGGAATATTACAAGTAACATTTAATGATTGGCATAACATTTTTTTTCATCAGTATATGACAATATTTCTGCATGACAGATTTAATTAAACAAATCCATTGTTTTATATTGTGTGACAAATCTTAGATCCCACAAAAATTCTGAACTTGATGTCTATCTCTATATTGCATTACATCACTTCCAGAAATACTTTGAGCTCTAATGCTAGCCCTATGTACATATTGAGCAGAAAACCTCTATAACAAAAAAAAAAAAAACATTCCCACAAGTTGTTCTCATTAACTTATGCGCAGGAATAAACGTGTTTAATATGGATCATCTGTTACAGAGGAATATTATTCACCATGTGACTAGGGTGACAGTTGTGTGCAGAAAAAATAATTCTTTGGAAAGGGCTTACAAAAAATACAGATCTTCAATGGACCAGTCATTAATATGATCCATGCTTATGAAGTATGGTATGATTTTTGAGCAGATCTTCAATGGACCAGTCATTAATATGATCCATGCTTATGAAGTATGGTATGATTTTTGAGCAGATCTTCAATGGACCAGTCATTATTATGATCCATGCTTATGAAGTATGGTATGATTTTTGAGCAGATCTTCAATGGACCAGTCATTATTATGATCCATGCTTATGAAAAATGGTATGATTTTTGAGCAAATCATGAATTGCGAGGTGGGCTCCATTAAGTACTCATATAGGGTGGAAAGAACTTGTTAGTGCATGTCCTTAAAGGTGTACATGGCTAGGCCTGTTATAGTCCCTTGTGATCCCTTGGCTACAATTGTTCTTATGCTCCTGTGTTCCTATTTGGACACGCAGAGAGGTATAAGTTCCTGAATATTAACCAGGAAGAATTTGGAGGAGACACAAAAAATAACTAAGGTGCTTTCATTAGCTCACTCATGCATACTCACTCACAAACTTACATCAAAGCTTGAAACTGCTTTATATTAAGAAAAGAAATGACCAACTTACTTTCCTTCCTTCAGTGTACAGTCACAGGGTTATAGAAGTTAAATTATTACAAAACCATGTTTAATTTAAATTAGCAAAATAGGAATGAATTGCAAAATCAATTTATGACATTTTGCACCACAGACATATGCAAAACATGTCTTCAATCATAGCTATCAATTTTTACAGAATTTAATTTTGACTTTCTGCCTAAGGGCTTCCTCAGAACAGCTTGTTAATATGGCCCATATGACCCAAAGCACTAGCTATTACAGTCTTCCTTTGCCCACACTACCAGTGATCGTACATCTTAAACTTTTAACACACACACATTCTGATCAGAGTAATGGGAAGACAAAAGTATACAAATATTGAGAATTTTTAAATATTGCTCTTATAAACTTGGAACGTTATAGAAAAATAGGTTTTGCATCACTATACATTTTCTGAAGGAGACTGCTTTTCATTACATAGGGACTTCTGTCGTCAATAATTTACCAGAAAAACAGAAATATTATAAGGAGCAGACAAACATATGAGGAAAAATCTTGACATTCTGTGAAAATATAGACAGTTAAGAAGTATGCCATTGACTGTCTGCTAAAGATTTCTCAAAACAGTATAGCCCTGAGGGCAGACACGATCTTCAATGAGGCATTTGCAGTTAAATCTGTAGCACTGGTCTCTGTCAGGTAAGGTGTAGACATATAGGTATCTTCTGTAAGAAGGAAGCCACAGTCATCTAACTGTAATAGCTTCTTCTTTTTCTTTGTTACTATAATGCTATAAAGCTCTAATGTCTCAGTTTTCATCAACTTAGGTCAAGCAGTCATACTATCCACTGTCCCTTTTTTTAATGTCTCCATATCTTTTGGGTTTCTAATTCCATGACAGGAATGGACCATGTTCCTAAGTCAAAATATGGTTAAAGTTCATGAAATTAGTATTGTTTCAATCTTTGATGTCAGCCAGAAGTGCTTTTCGCAGCACCTGCAATGTGCCCAGTAACAAATCCTTCTGCAATTCATACGGAGTTACAGTACATGTATTGGTAACATATCTAAATATGATAGTAGATTCTTTTTTATAAGACCCATTGCTCCTACTACTATTGGAACTGTCTGGGTATCTTTCTTCCACATTGCCCTCATTTCTGCCTGCAGATCTTGATATTTTATGACTTTGTCTCTCTCTGTACACAAGACAATATAGTCAGTGGGTGTGGCAATTTCAATGATCAATGCTACTTTTGTCTTCTTGTCATGGACTACTATATCAGGTTTTCTCGCATCTGTCTTTTGAACTGTTAGTAATGAGTGATCCCATGTGATGTAAACTTATCATTTTCTGTGATGCTTTGTGGCTCATGTTTCCAGTGTTTTTCAGCCACTTCAATACCATAATGTTTGCACAATTCCCATTGCAACCGTCTTACCACATTATTATGCCTTTCAGTATGCAGTCATTCTGCCATTAGTATGTCACACCCAGCAATGAGGTGTAAGACTGTTTCCAGTTTGGTTTTATAAAACCTACATTTGTCTGTTTCTCTCATATGTTCAACGGACTTTGTAAGCCAGCATGTATGCAGCCCACTATCTTGGGCTGCCAATATTAACCTTTCATCTCTTGGTTTGAATTCGCCTCTCCTTACCCATTCCTGCCTTCATTCATGATCAGCATGAGGGTCTTCCAGAAGTTTCCTGTACTTGCAACTATATTTATGCATTTTCCAAATGTCTTGCCTTCTCATCTAGTCATTCACTGTATATTCATTTTTTTCTTTATTGGCACACTCAGTTGCTACTTGATTTTTATCTACATCTGGTTTGATTGCCAGGATAGTATAGTGGTTAGAGTCCCGTCTTTGTATTCAGGCGTTCGAGTGCCAAGACAGGCACTTGATTACTCAAAATGTTGGCCACAGTGGTGCAGTGGTCAGCGTTGTTGCCTCACAGCAAGAAGGTGTCTGGTTCAATTCTCGGTTGGAGCACCTTCGGTGTGGAGAATGCATGTCCTCCCTGTGGTTGACTGAACTTTAAAGACAAGCAGGTAGATTTGTGTGTGTGTGTGCCTTCCTTTGAAGGTTGGGTGCTGGGCTGGCAACACAACACCATAAAAATCCACTGTCAATCAATAGCGGACCGGTGATACACTTTGGTGACCCCTAACCGGGAAAAGCTAAAAGGCTTTTTGGCTCTCTTCAAGAGAAATCTTGTTGAGTGGATGGGAAATAGAAAATTCACCATGGGGATCACTCTAGTGGCTCTACTTGACAGAGGCACTGGGAATTAAGGTCAGGAGGCACAATGTCAGAGTAATTCTATGGGCTAGGCTTGTAAAGGCTCCAGGGCCATTAGCCTAGTACACACCTATGAACCTATGGACCTATTCCTGCTTTATGCTGATATCCTTCTGCTAAATTAAGCAGAGAAGTCATCTTAAATTCATTTTCATCATGTTTCAAAACTTTTACTATGTCTGGGTCTTGTGAGGTCAGCAGATATGTGTGAGTCCCATAACTGCAGATCTATACATGCAATCAATTTCAAGGAGGCCCATCCCTCCTTCGGAAAGGGGAATATATAATTTTGGTATGCACTGATTTTTATAAATCATTTGGTGGGCATGAAGCATCCTTCTTGTTTTCCTGTCTAATCTATCCAACACATTTCGGGGCCAATCAATCACTCCAAAGCAGTAAGTTAGCACAGGAAGAGCAAATTGGTTTATAGCTTGGATTTTGTTCCTAGATGTCAATGCTGTTGTCAGGATTAATTTAAGTTTTCTAAAGTACTCCTTACTAAGTTTTATTCACGTGTTCATACTTTATTGTTGATCCACTGTCCCTATTGGGTATAGCATATGTACAATAAAATCTCTGGATCCTTGGTCAAGATGGAGAAATAGCTTTTGTAATGTTCAGAGTTTGCTCCAGATTTAGTTATCTAATTCCATGTTGTGTTGTGAGACCTATGGTCACTAGCATTGTAACCAGCTCTTTAGTCACAGTAGTCAGAAATTAAATCTTATAGCATGTTTACTCACTGAATTAATTCTTCTGTGAAAATCTAAGTCTGGCAAACCAAAAAATACTTTAATCACACACTCTGCCCCTCACTCAGTACCCAAAAAAAAAGGCCATACCATAAACAGCTAGAGCATTCATTCAATTCAATGTAATAATATGAAATGTGCTTTTCTCTTTGAGACAGAGTCACATCATCTTTAATGTTTAATGCAGTGTTTAGTAAATGCATGTAATAGTTCTCATAATGTACTTTTCCCAACATCGTGTTCCTTGCCTTTGGTAGAGATCAAGCATCATTAGTTCATTACTAAACTGACTGAGTGCAGGACATGCATTTTAAAACCATGCCAAGTGTGATTACCCATAGTACTGCATAATTCTGAATAAGCAACAAGTTAAGGAATGTGTTTTACTGGTTTGATTAATGCAGTTCAGAAGGGTAAGCTTATAACCATTGACTTTTCATAGTGTAACTTTTGGGACATCAAAAATATATCATCAGTTATGTATAACAATAGTAATGCTGGTCTTGAGTTATAGGTCCTAAATGTCCCACTATCCAGCTGCTCCTAGTTATGGGTAAATGATAAGCAACTAGGCAACTGTTATAAAAGCAGTTTTATGATTACAGACATATTTTCAGCTGTATGATTGCTATGTTCAGATCAGTAGCTTTGTTGCGTTAAAAAAATGACATCCATTTTTTCTTGGAGTACCATCAAGACTACAGATTAAAGACATTGAACACTCTGTCATGAGCACTGTTTAACCCTATTCATTTCTTGTGCTTTGTTTCTATCATATTCTGGAGAGTTCCTCATTTAGAACTGCAATGAGAAAAGACCTTCCCAGACAGACATTCCAGATTAATAAATATAAATAAATCAGTAAATAATAACCAATTTTCTTTATATTAATAAATATAAATAAATCAGTAAATAATAACTGATTTTCTTTATTTTACGTGAGTTTTGTATATTTGTCATTTTTCCAGTTCTAATTTATGCAACATCATCAGCTTTTCTAAATAATCTAGAAAATAAGTGAGCTGAAAGAATTGCCTGGATTATTTTTCTTATTGCTCACCAAAGATACTAAACCCATTAAAAGTGTACATCATTTTCTTCATAATGTGCATTCAGGTCCAGCGCACCTGTCTATAAACTCATTAGTATGATAGCAAGCGGCTCATAGCAAATTGGTCACAGAACATTGAATGTGAGCCCATTTTCATTAGTTTGTAAACTGAAAACTAAACAAATTGACCATGGTGGATTTAGAATTAAATCATTCTGTATGCTGTGTTTCACTATTGACTACTTAGCTTAAGTGGTGATTAGAACAGCAGGCACTGATAAACAATATCACTAAACTAATGCTTCAAGAGTACTGCTGTCCAGACTGTTGGCAAATTTCTTTTCTCTTGGCCCATTTGACTCTGCACTTTAATGATTCTCATTCTTACCCGGCAAGCAAAGGTCAGAAAGAGCCTATTCATTAAAGTTTTCGCAACTTCTCTGATGTTCTGGGCTCTAGTGATAGGACTGTAACCTTTTCAAGAGCTTTGTAGAAATCAAAGCCTATTATTTTAAATTCTGCTGACAGCAATGACGACAGTTAAAATAACATATGTGAAAAAGAGACCAAAATGATAGAAAACCTGACGGGAAGAGAAATAAATGTATGTGAAACGAAGCAATAGGTACAATTATACTCTGTGATACACAGGAAGATAATCATATGGTCAGTGCACATTAGAGAAGACAGGGTTATATGACAGAGTGCTAATACAAATGAGCCTATTTCATTCCAAGGGATTCCTATGGCAAAATACATCTTTGCAGTGTTTGCAGTTTACTGCACATTTGCAGTGTTGTGTAATTCACTTTCTGTACTGCATTTCCTCAGTTTTTCTAGTTTATGCACTGCTCTCATTATCCTGCTCATGGCTTTATTATAAAAACAAGTTAAATAGCTCAATATGAGATTTTATCACAGCTAAAACATCACCCATACTCAATAAAGGGGGCTAGACTCTGCCATTGAAACACACAGATAAAAAGATTTGCTCTCCCTTTAATACAGACTAAAAGCATTTGCTGAATTAATAAACCAGTTCTTTACTTCTGCATGTTTTTATTTTTGTTTGTTTAGTAACCGTATATTGAATATGCCTATTTATGGAATGTTACTGTTTTATTTCAGAAAATTCAAACAATTTTACCTCAGCCATTTTGTCTTCTGATTCAAATGGCTCAAAGATGGTATCATGGAAACCATTTCTTCTGCACCATTTATCTTAACTTGCCATTGTCATAATGTTGACTTGATAGTGAATCCGATTGCAACATCTTGTAACTGTGTGCCTTGTCTGAAAAAGTTAAGGTCTGAGGGGGTTCAGTGAAATAAAATCTGAAATTGCTAGAAGGAATATCCTGCTAACATAATAAGAGACAGCATGAATAACAAGAGATGTGGATACCCAAGCTGATAAAAGATATAGAACAAAACAGTGATCACTAAAGATTTGACTTTAGATAAGAATTAAGTTGAATAAATGCTTCACAACTGTATATTCCAACCATACCTTTGTCAAGAAAAAATTATATTGAATTAATGTTCTGAATAAATGATCCATCAATCAATGTAATATGTCTGTATTTTTTAAACTAATGTTAATAAGAGATCTGGAATAGAATAATCTGCCATCTTGATGAAAAAAACATGTATTCAGTGATTTGTGAAAGACCAAACGCTTCACTATTTTTTTGATAGCAATATAAAAGTACAGTATGTCTAAAGGTATTACTGAACATTGCTATTAGTGAGGCTGTCTGCTGAGTAGTATTATAAGTGAAGTAAGTTTGATAATGAACACTGGGAATAAATGAATGATTAAAGAATACTGGGTATAAAGTAATTAATGGTGTTGAGGATGAATGGGTAATGATTGCTGGGGATGAAGGGGCAATGAATACTACAGCAATAACCAACAATGTGGGTCTGGTATAGTGAAGATTCACTCACAGTTGGTGTGGTTTAATCACGAGGGTGAAGCACAAGTGATTCAACAAAGTCAACCGTGGGTAAATCTTCAATATGCCACATCAAAGAATCAGTTATTGCTATTATACAATGACATTATTTAAGAAAACAAATACTTACTTTTCTTAAATAATGTCTTTCGATAATGGCGACATGGTGCCCTTTTGGTTTTCCTTGGTATCCTGGAGCATTGCAGATGTATTGCGCATGCGTATGGGACTTACATTCCAATGCTTTCGTAATATACCAGTGCTGTGTGATGTTAGCAATGGAGAAAGGAATATCTCTGTTGCTTTTTTTTTTTTTTAATTAAAAAAAAGGGAGGCTTTTAACATACAGGAGACATGGGACAGAAAAAATAAAATGATAATCAAGTGCATTTCTTTAATTTTGCATAGCATACCTGATTAGTCTTTTCTTCACAACATGTAAACCATATTAACAACCTAAAACCAAAACCAATAAATCTAATGGTCAAAACAGATTTCTATGAATGCAATGATCAAGAAAAGTGACACAAGGAAAATGTTTTTTAGTTTTGCTAAGTATTATTGCATGTGTGTGTGTATATATAAATATATATATATACGGATTTACTTGAAATCATTCACTTACCAGATAATTGAATCCCATTTCATTGACACCACTTTATCGAATCACTTCTTCGAACACCCGGAACAATGGCAATTAACCCAGGGTAAACAACCACTCGACCACCAGTGCAAAACAACAAACAACAAAACAAGTATCCCTCCAAGTGGGGGGCTTTGCCCCCCACACCCCCATAATTAAATATGCCAACTCCGAGATTGCACTACAGTGGGGAAAGGGCAAGGTTCACCATGGTGACCGAGTGGTTGTTTACCCTGGGTGAATTGTCATTGTTCTGGGAGTTCGAAGAAGTGAAGATTTGATAAAAATGGTGTCAATGAAATGGGATTCAATTATCTGGTATGTCAATGATTTGAAGTAGAACCATACACACACACACACACACACACACACACACACGTGTGTGTATGTGTGTGTGTATATATATATATATATATATATATATATATATATATATATATATATATATGGGACTACTTCAAAATAGTGAATACCCAATGCCACTTCATTGAGCCTGTCTCCATTGAGTATTCGAATTCCCGGAACAACAGAAATGAATCCCAAGAAAGGAATGACTCAACACCAGGACAAAACAACAAACAGCAAAACAAAAAAAAAAACTCCAAGTGGGGGCATCTGCCCCCCCCTAACTAAATATACCAACTCTGAGATTGTACTATAGTGAAGGAAGGGCAAAGTTCTCCATGGTGGACAAGTGGTCCTTTCCCAGGGTTCATTTTCATTGTTCCAGGAGTTCGATATAATGAAGATTCGATTAAGTCAGACTTGATGAAGTGGGATTCGATAATATAAGTATTTGATGTTTTAAAGGGCAATAGATATATGTATATATATATATATATATATATATATATATATAGATATATAGATAGATAGATATAGATATGTTTTAAATTCTCTGTTTAGTCTAAGTCTTTAAAGAGCCTCTTAAGACAGGCACAAGAAAAAGAACTTACTACTGAGCTAGCATAGCCAAATCAAGACATCTCATAAGGAGATGCAAACTGCATCTAAATGTGAACTGTTCTTATAGTATTTATTTTTTTAGTGACCCACTCCCTGCAGTTTGGGACTATTTATAAGCAAGGCTCCTTATTTGTGATGCTTGCATCTGATAAATTGATGCCATGTTCTTTGGGGAGATAGTTGTAAAATTTAAAATGTAGCTTGTATAAATTCAACTCCAAGAACTCTCCAAAATGCCCATATTGTAAAGACGAAACTGCTGACCTCCTATATATGTTTTGGAGCTGCATATGTATATATACATTTTGGAATTCCCTAAAGTTACAACTACAAAAGATGGAGTATCAAAATTCAATGTTATCTTGGGAATTTATGATATTACACATTCCTCCAAATAATACACCTAGATCCCAGGTGATTGTACTTATGAATATTTTCCTATTAATGAAGCTCTATATAGCTACAAATTGGCTGAACCCAACTCAAACGTCTTGGGAAAATTTTAAGATCTTAGCGATAAAACACATATTAGCCCACAAATATGTTATCAATAGCCAAAGTAAACATCCAAATAATCTAAAGATTTGGGAACATATTTTCAACATTATATTAGCTTAATGCACCGAAATCAGGAAACCCCATTGTTATTTTATTTTATACTATAAAGTATAACCTTTGTTAGAACCATACAATTTCAAGATATTGGGCAGGATTCACGAAGGCTTGCACGGAGTGTAAGAGACGTGTAACACTCCATGCAAGCCTCGCGATCCAGGAACAGCCCTAAACTCCGTGTAAGAGACCAGCTAAAACGTCTCTTACATGGACTGGGCGTGGACATGCTAAATACCTCACTTGCAGCCGAAAGGTATGCAAATGAGGTATATTCGCGCTCCAAGAAGCAGAAACCAGTCCGTGTAAGAGACGTTTTAGCTGCAGAAATGTACCCAGTTGACAACTGAGTACGTTCCTGCAGATTCCACAACGGAGCCATGTCAGCTCCAAATAAAGGGTGCATATGTCTGAGGCAGCATGCCAATGGCCAAATATGTGGCCATTGGCAAGGTAACCCGATGCAAAATATTAAAAATATAATTTTTTGGCAAGCCGATGTTTAAACCCAGCGCAGCCCAGCAAACGGGCTGCGCTGTATAAAACCATAAAATAGAAGGTTATAAACCCACAAATGTGGGTTTCATGCAATACATGGAATGACAATGCAGGGACCAGCAGACCAAATACAACATGGCCACCGTGTAGTGGTTGCTAAGGGGGGAAGCTGAGTCTAAGACATGTAACTAAGCATTAGTAGGCAATCTCATGTAAATGAGGGTTAGGATACTGAATCTCACAGTCACATAGCAAATGAGCACAGTCTGAGTAGTGTAAGAGATACATAAGGGGAGGAATAGAGTAGGAGATAGGTGACATCACATGGGGGAATGGTAGAAAGAAATGCAGTTCATTGGAGGTCAGTGTAACATGACAGATGACAGACACAGATCATGGAAAGAGGTGTGCCACTAGATAAGTCAGGGAAAGTCAAGAAATGGAAGGTGTACACTGTTACTTACACCAAAGTTTCTTGCTGGGCATGCATGCGCACGTGTGCGCACCATGAAGCGCGAGTAGGGCAGTGTGCGTGCGTGTAAGGCAGACTGAGCATGTGGGAGCATGTTGGGAGATGTTTAACACTGTTTGCGCTGGTGTGCGCGCGTGTAGGGCAGACTGAGCATGTTGGAGGCTGTTGGCAGACGTGTAACAGTGTTTGCACGGGTGTGCACGCGTTTTAACCCGAATAAGTAGATTCTGAACCATGTAAGCACGTGTGCGCGCGTGTAAGCCACTGTGAGCGTGTTTCTGCTGGTATGCACGTTGCTCCCGCCTGAGGAAACAGAAAGGAAAAAGGAAGCAACAGAATTAATAGGAAGCTAGCAGGGATAACTGCTGAAGCCAGCAGGTGAAAACAATTAGAAGCAGGCAATTACACAGGCAGAATAGTAGCCCAGCCCAGCACTTAAAACTCTGCAAACAGTAGTGCAGGATGTTTCTCTGAAGAGACACTGCAAGACAGGAGTAAGCTAATAGAAGTAAAAACTGAAAAAGCTTCACTCAGAGCAGAAATGTTAGGGGCTGCCATAGCTGTCATAATGAGACATAGGCGACTTGCTGAGGGTGGTGACAATGCAGATGGCACCAGACAACCCACAGTGAGGAGACGGAGAAGAGTGTACAGGCCCAGGGTCACCTACCACGGGTTACATGAGCTGGAGATAGTAGAGCGCTATAGAGTGGACAGAGAGCTCCTGCAGCAAATTGTTGAGCTGTGCAGGCCACGCCTCACACACAGAACCAACAGAGGGGAACCCATCCCAGTGGAAACCAAGGTATGTGTTGGCCTAAGAATACTAGCAACAGGTACCTTCCAGAGACCAACTGACGATATGATGGGGATATCACAGGCATCAGCCTCCAGGGTACTGCACCAGTTCCTGGATGCCATGTCAGCACATGTCGGTGATCATGTATATTTCCCCAATGCCCGTGAGGTATTGGCCAGCAATATGCATCTCTTCCAGCAAATAGCGGAATACCCTGAGGTAGTGAGTGCAATAGACTGCACGCACATACGCATCAAATCACCAGCCGGTGAGTGGGTAGGGCCTACATTAACCGCAAGGGCTTCCTCCATCAACTGCCAGGTCGTGTGTGATGCCCAGGGCATAATAATGAATGTGTGTGCTGGCTGCCCTGGGAGTTACCACGATTCCCACATCTGGCATTTGACACAGCTGTACCAGACATTTGCCAATGGGGACATCCCACACGGACACCTAGTGGGGGATGCAGGTTATGCACTGGAGCCGTGGCTGATGACACCCATCAGAAACGCACACACACCTGAACAGGAACGCCATAATGAGGCACATGCACAAACACATAATGTAATAGAGCGTGTGTTTGGGCTGCTCAAGTCACGGTTCCGGTGTCTGGACACATCTGGTGGAGCCTTGCAGTACACACCAACTACAAGTACCCAAATTGTCATGGTATGTGCTATGCTACATAATATTATCTTGTGAAAACAGCTGCAGCAGGACCAGCATAGGGCTGGGCCAAACAGCCCCCCACCATTGCCAAGGCCATCACAGGCAGAGCGTGACTCGGAGGAGGAACAACCTGAGCCTGCCCCAGTAGGCAGAAGGAGGCGTGCCCAGTATGCCCTGGCCTTGACAAAGAGGCAACACATAGCACATACACTGGCTCAGTAGGAACCCTGGGAATGATACCCCCTCTGACTCACTCAAATAATAACATGGATGCCTAAAATGACATGACCTGCTCACAAACATGTACAGGGAAGTGTAATATGTGCATCCGACAGAGGCAGCCCTGCAGCACCACCTGAGGCATGAATGCCATGTGTTAAGTAATGTAACACCATGTACTATATGCACACCTGAGCACCCTGACTAACATCCACCCTCACCAAGCATGAAGCCACAAAATGACGATGGGATGATCAAGTACAATAACTGGCTGAAGTAATGCAGTTAGTCAAAGGGGAGCCAATGTGTTTCAGGCTGGGAAGACATGCGGAGTATGACATGATGCACCACCTGCTAGGGGTGGCGTGCACCTATCATTCCATGCCCCATGGATACTGGCAAAGGCTGTCAGTACCGACAGCATGCCCTGAATAGGTAAGTCTCAAAACACAAACCCACCTTCATAGGTACCACAAGGGATAGGAACCTAGATGTAATGCTACCCAATGCCAGATGTCTAAACAGCAAGATGTGTGCAGTGTAAACGCACACAGTATGGAGAATGTAGATACCAGTCCTGTAATAGAGAACTGGGTCAAGGCTCACATCAGCACCCTAACACTACCAGGTCACACCTCATACTGTGCTGTACAGCCGCAAAACATGGAACAAGCTACAAAAGGAGGGTGACTAGCAATAAATGTCAAGGATAACCACACCCCCATGTTAGTACCACAACAAGAAGCAGCATGGATTAGCCATGGTCAAATACCAATGGCTAAAACCGCCTCCCAGTATATAGCCTGCTGCAGACTACTATCCTAATACCAGGAACTGCACCTGGCCTATGTTAGAATACATGAATATATCAAGCCCCCCAAACCACATTATATTCCTTGACTGAAAATACCCAGACACACACTGGGAGCATTATACTAGTATCAACACAGTAGGAGAAAAGTTCCCAGAATCCATAAACCAAAATGCCCAGGAACAACGTACCACTCCCACAAGAGGGGCAAGCATACTGGATGTGATAATCAGCAACATGTGTACTGGATGGCAAGATGAGAAGTGTATCCCTCACTGGTAAGACCAGACCATAGAGTAATCACACTGGATATACACATCCCGACCCCAGTCCCTGGCCAGAATACCACAATGAAAAACATGCGTAAAGCATAGGTTGCAGCCCTCCAAACTGATGTTGAATCCACGAAAGACCCTGTGCAAGTGCAGAATATGGGACACACCACAGAACATGTTATACAGGCATTCCATGAACACAGCCAGGAATGCTTGGAGTATGCAATCACAAATAACAACAACACACAATGCCATACACGCAGGCATCAGGCATGCTGGACTCCAGCCATTACCAAACCATGCAAGAGAATGAGGAAGCTACCGCATGATAGAGCAAACATAAAAAGGGAAGTAATCACTGACCAGTAGTATGGTAATAACATATGTCCACACATTCAATCCACTAAGTCCAGCCACAACAAGTAGAATCTGTCAATCCAGAGGCAATGTGACACCTGTCCCAAGTACACAGACAACCACAACACCCCCCAATAAATACAAATATATGTGATAGATGCAACCATGTATCCAAACCAGAGGTTGAGCTCCACCAACTCAGTACTGTCAAAACTAGTCAGGAGGAGAAGGTAACCACATACACCACAAACCCAGTCCCACATAGACCTACCACAACTGTAAACCAAACACATAAACACAGAAAAATATTCCTGGAGGCCCTAATTACAAACACACCACACCAACAGAAGCCTCCAAAGCAGATCACAAGCAACCACAACCTCCAAACATAGCACATGCAACGAATAGTACACAAAGCTGGTGTGCCAAACAGTCACAGGCCAGAAGGATAAACAACATGCCTGATACAGTTGTAATAGGTGTCTGTATAGGCAGACACACTGCTGTCCCACTCACCAGACTGAACAAGGGAAAGGGTAGAGTAAGCTGCCTGTAGGCTGCCACAAAATGCCACATAACACAAGTACGCAGGTCACCCCAAAGCAAGCAGAAATATGATGCACTCAATGTCCATGCTGGTGTGAATGACATGAGATGTACCTCCCTGGTCTACATGAAAAGAGACATGGATGATCCATCTGAGTATGTACCCCAGGCCGGTATAATACTGGCTGTGTGCAGCATCCAACCCTCACCAAGAATGATGCCACAGTACAAACACAGAATGATCATGTTTAACAGCTGGCACAGTTACAGCTGTCAGTCCAAGAGGGTCTAATGTCTGTCTGCTTGAGATGTCAAGCATGACAAGCCATGCTGCTGTTCCAGTGATGGCTTGCACCTGTTACCCCTGTGCGTCTGGATACTGGATAAGGCCTTTGCCACCTCCATAGAGCCGTATGTAGGCGAGGCCAAAAAGACTACCCACCACCCTAGAAAACATAAGTGGTAGGAAACATAAGGGTAATGCTGACCAATGCCAGATGTGTAAACTGCAATATGCATGCCCTGAGGCACTTCCCATTATGGAGAACATCGATGTCTGTGCAGTGACAGAAGCCTGCTGCAAGCCTAGTGATAGCACACCAGCACTACTAGGTTATACCACATGTCATGTGTTATGGCCCCAACACCTGCACCAAAACATCAAAGGAGGGGGAGTATCCATATGCAGCACAGACACCCATATGGCCAGGTAACTGACAATGCACAAAGCAGTGGAGACCACCCATGTGCACCTAAGTGTAGTCCAAACTGCTGTACAGTCTGTAGCATGCGACAGACCACACTCTCACACACAAGAACTCCACCCAGACATCCTGAAGACACTGGACAGTATGGATGTCCCACCAAATACCAGACAAGGTACACACAAATTACCACATAGGTGGCAAACCATTATGTATGCAAGGAGTAATCAGGGACCTAGGGACACAAGTCGACAGTAATCTGTCATGTGACACTCACAATGCCAGTGTGGCTAGGAGAATTGTCGATATTGGACACTGTATCATGAAAGGATTCACATCTACATCAACAGAGGTCACTGTGCTGCTGTACTGTTCCCTTATCAGACCCATAATCTAGTACAATGACTCATATGGGATGTACTGTACGTGACACCTGCAGCGGTTCGGAAGACCTCATAGTTACCCCACCAAGAGGATAAAGGGTGTGAAATATATGTCATATGCTGCCGGGCTGTAGACACCCCAGCTGAATGCAGTCACAGACTGCCTACACAGAGGCATTGTATGTCTGTTGTACAAGGCCATGTCCAACACAGGAGTAATGGACATGCTCCACCACAGGAAATCAAAGCCATTGGAGCTGTGAGAGTGACAGATGTCAGCCTCAACACATAATGAAATAAGATGTGCTGGAGGGACAGATACATAACCCAGAGGCTCCCCACACCCAGAAACAGGATCCCAATCCATGTTAGGCAGAGCCCCTCACTGACACCCCTCAACAGGAATATTGCCAAGTGGATGGATGATCATACATGTATACTGGGGGTCTTCATTGTGTCACAACCAGACAGAGGCACAGTAAAGAAATTAATAAATGGCCATAATAGAAACATAGCAAGGGGTGGCGAAAGACACACACACTCTGGCTAGGCTTACTAATGCCCTAGGGTGGATAGCCTAGTATGAACCCATGAACCTATGAAGATACAAAATGTACAGGACACTAAGGATAATCACAAGGCTTACCTAACTGATGGTAGGAACCATGTTGGGCATCCACAGATATGCTCCGAATCACACAGATATTACAAACAACATACCAAACACACACACATATTGCTAACATACAACCTGACAGGTGCAGTGCAAACACCCCCAGAGTGCAAAATATCTATCCCAGCAGACTGCTGGTCCCTGACATTGCAGATGCTGAGGTAACAGCCATCATCTGCAAAGCAAAACACGCAGCAAAGGTATGTGATGGTGTCCTGGGCTGAGGCCAACATGGACTCCAAGAATAATTGAATGCCTAATCACACTACTGCCCAATGTCAGCCTTACCACAGGATATGTACCCAAAAGCAGTGTACAACAACAGTGGTCCTTCACAACAAAGGTGTTGCCTGAATGGATACTGCAAACTACCACCCCAGGATCCTGACAAGCTTGGTCTGCACAGCTATGGAAAGGATCAGTATGTACCGCAGACAGAAGGCTATTGTGGACCTACTGATACTGCACCCTACACAGTGTGGCTGTTGTAACTGCAGATCCTGCCCCTAAACATGTTTGACCCATTTGAAGCAGTCATTAAGGTCATTGATGAGGGCAATGTGGTCCACACAGCGTAGCTGGACCATGCACATGCTTCTAGACAATACCGTACGAGTTCAGTATGGATATGTTCACCAGCTTAAATATATACCCCTATGTCAGTAGAGGGGTTGCAAACCAGACCAAGGACAGAACTGACATGGTCAGACATGCCGCATCCATGTCAGACTGCAAAGCAGATATGAGTGGCATCCCACAAGGCCTGGTCCTGACCCCCCCGTTCTGTATATATGTCCCATAGGTATAGGCCAACATGGAAGGACTGTGACTGAACATGTATGCAGAGGAGTACAAACAGCCCACCATATCCGACCCCCAGCTGACACAAGCAACCCACAAAAGGGCCACCTACAAACAGACAACTGGAGCCATAGCCATGTCAGCAAGCTAATTGCAGAACTGTGTATAGACAACCACTGTGGATATACAGTAAGTGCCCACAAATTACCACACAGGTGTTAACCCATGACGTACCTAACATGTAATGTGAGACCTGGGTACAAAAGGTGATAGATATCCTGCACTGGACAAACATGTGGCTGTAGTGTTCGCAGAAACATATACTATATACCCACCCAAACATGAAGGTTGGCAGATGTAGATAAGGGGATGTCACTGTGGCTCTGCAGTCATCCTCCATCAGCGTCACAATTGACTACAATAGCCCCTGTGGGATATACCTCAGCAGACACCTCCATCAACTGTAAAGTCCACAACAGTACCCCACCAGGAGTAGCAAAGAGCATGAACAGATGCCATGTGTTGCCTGAGTAAACAAACTGCAGCCCCACACACTGCCATACTGCCCAGCTACAGGCAAGCTGTGCCTGATGTATGAAGCCATGTCCAACCTGGAATCAATGAACATTCTGCACCTTGTACAATCTGAATGGCAGTGAGCTATGCACATGAGAGACCTGAACCCCAGCACTGACATACATAGGACAAGCTGTACAGAATGATCCATAACACAGAAGGCACCCCCACTCTTCAGTAAACTCCTGGTACAGGTCAGCCAGAGAGTCACTTATCGACACCCCTCAAGAGGAATCCTGATGAGTGGATGGGAGATGGTAGGCTAACCCTGGGTATCACTGTTATGTCAGAGGTAGACTATGTCATATGTCATGGCAAACTCCAGTTACAATGTGTGTCGAAGGACAAACACACCCTGTGACTAGCATCAGAAATGGCCTAGGGAACATCGCTAGTGTTTGCCAATGTCCACCCATGTTGTGGAATACACTACCAATGTTGGACGAGCCTGGTGTAGGTAGTCCATATCTGAACATAATGCAACATGGTCATATGTGCACAACTGGCCCCTACACAGTCTGTTGTGCTCACTATGAAGATGTCAAGCAGTCATAGGACTAAAGCCCAGGATACTGTCCACCACAGTGAAAGTACTGAACCAGTACACTATACGGTACTACAGTGTTAGGTCATTATGAAAGTATGTTGAGAACTGTCTGCAAAGTATCCCATGCAATCCCTGCAGGCACAGTATAATCCCTGTTGTGGCAGACATGAAGCAGTTGGCCAGTTAGTACACAACATGACACCCAACACACAACCATAAACGTGAGATATTGTTAAGTTCACACACACCCAAATATGTGGTGGACTTCAGAGTGCAACATATGGAAAGCTCACACTGGGCATGCTCGCACAATTTGAGAAATGAAGCATATGTCAGACAACATGCCATGGAAAGGCTGAACTGGGCATGCTCACACACTTAGGCCATATCTCCATTTAGCAGTTGGCCACACATATCTGGTATTTGTACGTGTCAGTCCAGGAACCAACCACAACACAGCAATCTGCCCAGTGCACACAGTAAATGACTACAGAGACATAAGTGATATAGTGGATCGCCGTCATATGCAAACATCTTCCACAGATACACAAGTTGGTCATAGGAACAGGGAATGCTATGGCAATAAAGACCTGCAAACAGTAGAACAGCACAACAAATATTGTGCATCCGACAATTGAACATATGGGTGTAGAGGTCAATACTAGGCTTGTTGCCCTAGGGAATGACATCTCAGCCAGAGTGTGCTTGGCATCTGCATCCCCAGTACAGTAGGCTACTGTGCCACTGTAAAGTAGGTCACAGAAGGCAACATGTGAGGCTAGTGAGCTGTGCCTCTGTCAAGCAGGGGCACCGTGGAGGTCCCAGGGATTGAATGTGCTAAGCCACAGCCATGTTGTCGGTGTGTGCTGGAAGAGGGTTGCTGAGGATCTCTGACAGTAAGTGTCCGTCAATAACAGACTGAGGGGAGCCCTATCTGCATTCTCTGGACAATTCCACTGTCAACACTGTGTTGTAATGATTATGTGTGAATGAAGTGCCGTGCCGGAACTGTTCACAGATGTCCTCCCTCTGTGGGCTACAGCTCTGCAATGTATTAGCTCACTCTGTCTGTTGTACGGCTCATATATGGCTGGTGTACACCTGACAGGTGTCTTGTTGTGGAGCAGTCATGGGTATATGTGGGATAGCATGATCAATGCAAACTGTACACATGCTCATAGAATGCAATTGTCAAGGATTATGCTGAGTGGCCAGTATAGTCCCCCAGCATGGGTCCTCTGAAGTTGTCCACCCCAGTCTTCACAAGTGTAGAGTCTGTTTGTGCTAAATACAGTTTGTGTGCAGTGACAACCTTGCCTGGGGTGGAGATGGGATATGGATGTCCAGGGAAAGGTGGGTATGGTCAGATATCAACAATGGTGGTCTACCTCTGGTGTGGAACAGTGAGTACCCACGTTGCAGATGGACAGGTGCAATATGTATTCCCCATGTGGCTGTGGTGTGTGGTTCTGCCATAGCACATGGACCCACAAATTGTAGTGGCTGTAGGGTAAAGTGGTAGAGGCCTGAGTAGTTCTCACACACAATATGCCTGTACCTGATGTTAACAACTGGAATGGTGTATGTGAACACCTGCATATCCCGGCACTGTTCCCAGAGAAGCTAAGTGTGTGTCCTGGATGTGGGTGTGGTGTTCTGGACTGGTTGTGTTGTGTGTTACAGGTCCTGTGGTCACAAAGCATGGTATAGAACATAACCTGCCAGTGCGATGTGCATATCTGACCCTGAAGTAGGTGGCTGCAAATGCATATATATGCTATCCCCCACCTGACAGTTAGTACTACATGTACATACCTCTGTAGAAATAAAGATGTCAGCACCCTATAAATACTGCAGGTGCAGAACAGATGCCCAGTAATTCGGATAGTGCGCTCAGCTAATGCGTCTCCCTCAAGTGTCATAATATAATTAGGTAGGGGTTTGAATCCTGCAAATGCTCAGTGTGTGTGTGTGTGGGTGGGTGAGTGGGGTTTGTGTGTGAGAGGGAAATGTCCCTTTTGGCAACTGGGAAAATACACTACAGGATGCACATTCCCCTTTCTAAACACTGATGATGTCAGCACCCTATAAGTACAGCAGGAGAAGGGAAACCTCCCAGTAATGCGAATAGTGCGCTCTGCTAATGCGTCCATCTCGAGTGTCAAAACATAGTTAGGTAGGGGTTTGAATCCTGCAAATGCTCAGTGTGTGTGGAGGGGGTTAGTGTGTGTGCAAGTCTGTATGAAAGAAATATCCCTTTTGGCAACTAGGAGAACACACGACAGGATGCACATTCCCCTTTCTAAACACTGATGATGTCAGCACCCTATAAGTACAGCAGGAGAAGGGAAACCTCCCAGTAATGCAAATAGCGTGCTCTGCTAATGCGTCCGTATCGAGTGTCATAACATAGTTAGGTAGGAGTTTGAAACTTGTAAATGGCATGTGTGTGTGTTTGGATGTGGGGACTCTGTGTGTGTGCAATTCTGTATGAAAAACATGTGCTTTTTTGAAATCAGGAGATCACACTACATGATGCACATTACCCTTTCCAAACAATGATGATGACAGCACCCTATACATACAGCTGGAGAAGAGACATCTGCCAGTAATCAGAATAGTGTAACCCGCTACAGCATCATTCTCAAGTGCTATAACATATTTAGTTAGGGGTTTGAAACCTGCAAGTGGCAAGTGTGTCTGTGTTTGGATGTGGGGAGTTTGCGTGTGTGCATTTCTGTATGAAAAACATGTTAGTTTTGGCAATCAGGAGATCACACTACCTGATGCACATTACCCTTTCAAAATACTGATGATGTCAGCACCCTATAAGTACAGCCAGAGAAGAGGAACCATCTAGTAATCCGAATAGTGCACTTTGCTAATGCGTCTCTCTCACATGTCGTGACTTAATTAGGTAGGGGTATGAATCCTGCAAATGGCAAGTGTGCGTGTGTGTGTGGGGGGGTAGTAGGGTGTATGTAAATGCAAGTGTGAAAGAACAGATCCTTTTGGCAAATACTACAATACACCAGATGCTGCATATTCCCCCAGTAAACACAGGGGATGTCACCACACTATCAGCACAGCCAAACAGGGCTAGTTGGCCAGTAATGCCAATAGTGCGCTCTGCTACTGGGTCTATTACCATTGTCAGAGTACAGATAGGTATGTTTTGGTAACCCACAACTGCCACGTGTGGTTGTGTCACACATTATGACCTTGTGTGGGTCTTTGTGCATAACAATGCATGCCATTGCCTAAACCAGCAATGACATTGCACACATGATGTATGTGTGTGACACATACACATAAATACCTGTGACCTGCAGTAGTTACCATGTCTGACACATGCCTCGAGTGGATAAATGGTATTTGCAATGTATACCAATATGACTGTGTCTTACTGTGCAGGGGCCGCACGTGGTATGTGTCTATACAGTGTAGGTGTATATGGTAAAATACCTACAGCAGGGGATACACATCTGGTCTGGGCCATATAGTCTACATGTAGTCGATGTACAGGTGCTGCATGTTCCCACCTGTAGTGGGAGTGGTAACATGTCATTCCACTGCAATTCAGTGACCACATGCTGTGAACCCTTCAACTAGTGTGTTGTAGCTACAGTAATGCTCACGCACAATGTTTGGCTGGATGCAGTCCAGCCATATAAAAACAGTTCTTGAGACTGTCATATTGCCAATGTTGCTATGGAGGATAGGTGGTTTTCCTGTGTATGGGAGGGTTGTGTGTGCCACAGGCTATGAACCAGATGGCAGTCCGACACACTGTTAGCTGCACATGATTAGGCCCTGATGCTTTGTGCTGTGCCAACAACCTGGAGGTGTGTGTATCTGTGGTGCCTTGGGATACCACCCCCCGTCCATGTGTGTTACATGTGTAGGGGACGACAGGCATGGTATGAGGCATAACCTGTCAGTGATGGGTTACACCTGTGAGCCATGAATCAGGACTCTGGTACTGCACAGACATTGCAGTTCACCGTGCTGAGGACAGTGTCCAGTGCATGCATCTTGCGGTGTACACTGCTGGTGTTGTGTAGCAGCACTGTTAGTGTCCTAACCTGTGTGATACCCATGGAGGTGGCTATGTAATCCATGTCCTGCAGCATAAGGCAGTATGTGTGCATCAAGGAGCTTCACCAATATACATCGGGCCATGGGTGTCACGTGCAAGATGACCCTTGCACATCATTGTGGCTTCCCTAGCATGTAAGCACACGTTGACAGCCAGCAGATACCCTATGAATGACATTGGAGGCTGAGCAGAATGTAGACATACAACACCCTTCCTACATATAGTGGTAGCATACCTGGTGAGGGTATGTTGGCAACCAAGATCAGGCTCATACTGGCCCATGCCACATGCTGAGAGATCCATTCTATGTTCCCTATCATGTAGTACAGGGAGGTATGTCTCAGGTCAGTCATAGTGGCATGGTCAATGAGTGAGTCATATGTGTCCATGACTCTGACTGACCTGTATGCATGTGTTCTGTGGTGGATCATAGTGCCCCTGAGGCATATCACTGTGACCTTCACCAGATACAGCCTGTTGAGTGGGACCCCAGTGCAGCACCCAAGACAGGTACCTGACACATCTGTAGCAGGTGTGTTGTGTAGCCCTACAGGCTGTGAGTGTGTGGCACACGGGATGTGTCTGCCATGTGTGGCATGTGCTCTGTTCCGACGGAACATATGTCTGTGTGCCAGCTGCGGAGGTGTGTGATGCTCAGGCAGGCTGCTATTCTGAGTCCCCATGTATGCCCCAGTGTGTTCAGCATGCTGTCAGTGCATGTCTATGTCTGCCTTGTATTGTAGTCACTGTAATATGACATGCCACCTGACAGGGTATGGCATTACTGGGTTCAGAGAGCTCAGTCCCCAGATTGGCTATGTGGTGGCATCCCACACATGTGTTGTACGTTCCTGGCCAAGGATGATGGCTGACTTCATACATGTGGCAACTGTGACATTGCCACATGACTCACATAAACCACAACTGGACCATAGAGGTGATTCACAGGTTACCTTTGCACATGCTACCCTAGTAGTGTGATTGCCATGGTGGGTACCAACACATAGGGCCAATGGGGAACAACATACTGAAGGTGTGTATGTGTGGGTGTACTGCTACTGTTTCATAGCACTGGCATATATGACTGCACACGTGGGTAAATGCCAGGTAAGACATGTGCAATGTGTCACAGGCAATGTACATGTGAACAGGATGGACAGTGACGTTCTGTCATGTGTAAACTTGACATACATATCGTACGCTATGCAGATGTCACTAGGAGTCCACAAAAGCACTGTAACTCTGCATTGCAGGTGTAAGCAGTGTTCCAGGGAACCCCAAGTGAACATGCATGCAAACAAAGCTACAGTAAGCAGGGCTGGAAGTAGTTCATTGTACAACAAAGAAGGGGTAACACTAACAGTAAGTAACAATGCAAATATGTAGGCACTATCAACATGTACCCAGGAATGCACAGCGCAGATGCCCATGGTAGAACTGATATTATGTCATAGTTAATTGTGATTTGGATTACATTGGTACTGCACACATATCAACATGCAAACATCCACATTGCATAGTCATTGTGGGCAACTTGACACCATTACTGTACATGTCCACCATTGCATATCACTACTTGCGTTAGCTTCCCCCCTGTGCTACCCATGTATGCGGCTATCTGTTGACATCCTTACCACGGCATGCAATTATGTGCAGCTGTTACACTTTGGTACGTACTATGGGTGCAGATGACAATTCAGGACATTCATACGGTTACTGCATCAGGCATGCTGGGATATACACACAGTCATATCAGCACACTGTACTGTTACCAACATGATACTACTAATACACTTCTATGTAGTCACCCTGTGCATCAGCAACGTGTTTACCTGTTCCCGCAATGATGTTGGAGATTGCAGGAGGTGGCACAGTGTCATCATATGCACAGGGTGTGAATTAGGTATGCCTGAGTCTGCCACTGATACCACCAACTGACATGTGTGTGTATGTGTGTTGGTGAGGGGCAGCAGTACAGGGTGGGGCACTGTTGGTGCAGTGTGTGCGTGTATGTGGTCGCCCTAGGTGTTAACATTTCGCATGTGTGTATGCACGGACACAGTTCCACCTCATGGCTGCCATATACAGGGGTTTGTGGACAGCCACAGACTGCACCTGGCAGGTCATACAGATCAGTGTCTGTGGGCACGGACACGGTACCTGTGCCTGGCAGGGGTGCTACGGACCGTATCCAGTACTAAGCCAGACTGGGTACTGTCATCAGAAGCGGGAGTGTGTTGACTGGACACAGGTCCCTGTTGGGACTGTCCAGAGCCATGTGCACGTGGTCTCCTGGGGCGTTCCGATGACAGCACAGACACAGCATTGCTGGGGCTGCTGCTGGCACTATGGGGGCATGCACGGGCCTGTTGTCGTCCGCGCCAACTGCCAGCTGCTGCTGTTGCTGGCATACGGCCACGTCGATGCCGCAAACGCCCACCATTGCCCTGGCTCATGGACATTTGGTTGTGGATCTGCTGTAATATGTCCCCACAACGTCTGTCTATGACATCGGTGAAATTACGGATAGCATCCGCGATGTCACGCATACTGTCAGTCATGGCTGTGCGACATGCTCTCAGCTCCCTCAGACCCTGTCTGGTGTACCTTTCCATATGCGACTGTGCCTGCATGACAGCCCGAAACATAGCTGAGGTTGACAGACCTCTTTGGGCATGTCTGCCAGAGGCAGTACGCCCATGGATGCTCCCACAAAAACCCATGGGCAATTGTCTGTGTGGTACCATCGCAGGACCCTGCCCATGGCTGCTGTGTGGGGAAGCATGTGCCACAGGTACCACATTACCCTGGTCAATGCCCACTGTATCCTGTCCATCACCTAGGGACAATGGTGACAAAGGATGTACTGGCAGGATGACTGTGCACAATGATGGGGTTGACAGCTGTGTACTGTCAATTGGCTGACCAATGGCAGACCCTGACACACCTTCCTGTACCATTACACAGATATCATCATTACCAGTACCTGTGGCACCAGATTCAGGTTCCCTGCTGCAGGACACCAGAGCAGCACCAGAACCTGTGGGAGGAAGACAGGAAACACAGTTTACAGTGTCCACATTGTTACCAGTGATGCACTTATGCACACATGCACACATGGACACATGCACACATGGACACAGGCACACATGCACACATGCACACGTGGACACATGCACACATGCACACATGCACACATGCACACAGGCACACATGCACACATGCAGACATGCACACGTGGACACATACACATGTGGACACATGCACGCATGCACACATGCACACATGCACACGTGGACACATGCAGACATGGACACATGCACACATGCACACATGCACTAGTGGACACATGCACACATGGACACATGCACACATGCACACGTGGGCACGTGTACACATGCACACATGCACACATGCACACGTGGACACAGGCAGACATGCACACATGCACACATGCACACATGCACACGTGGACACAGGCACACATGCACACATGCACACATGGACACAGGCACACCTGCACACATGCACACATGCACACATGGGCACAGGCACACCTGCACACATGCACACCCCGCAGAATACACACAGAGCACTACTGAGTTACACTACTGTTACTAGCACTATCATGACTATTATAGGTATTGTTAAACACACTCACCAGCATGGATGGCCTGCCTTGCTGTAACCCCGGAGGGACCTGCAGAAATGATGAGATTAATGTCAGTGGGCACAACTGTGCCATTGATACTGCATATGATACAGTGCAGTAGTACACCAGTTGCCTTTCACATGTCAGCTGCTGATATTGCCAATATCACACATGCACAATTACATACTATGATGACAGCTACATACCACGGACACACCTTACACATGCATAAACTAACAGTGTACAGAACAGTCAAGTGTACATATGGCATATTACCTGCACGCTCCATGTCATGCTGCTGTGTGGATCCAGCCTCCATCATGATGCAGGTGTATTGCTGTTGCTGTTCTGGGGCTGGAGCCACAACACTTAGGAGTAGCCCCTCCAGTCTGGTGAGGGGGGGATGTGTGGCCACCCCACCTCCTGTGGCAACCTGTTGACTGTGGATATCCGACGCATGCTAACGGACATTTCTGATTAAATCACTGCAGTGATGTCGTACCTGCTCATATGTCCTATTATGCATGCCAATGTCATTTACCCTATGGACAAGGTCTTGCCACAGTGCAGCCCTCTCCTGCTGATTCTGACTGGTGCGGGAAAACAGTATGTCATACTCCCGCACCAGGCTCTGGTGTATCTCCTCATCTTCCGCTGCAGAGTAGGCGGGATTACGCTGACGCACCATCTCCCTGGAAGAGAACACAAACAGGATATCAGCAGACTATGTCAGCAATATATGGCACACATACTTTATATGATACTCATGTGTAGTGATATACTACTACTCCCATATGTTGCACGTGTGTGTCTCGTGGTGGATACACAAGTACATGGCCAGATATCAGTGCTCAGCCAACACCTGTGCAACAATACCTGCCACATTCCACACAACATAGTAGCATGCCCCATCGGTCAGCACACACTGACAGGTCCAATGCACAACCTCACTCTGGGGGTTCATCCCAAGGTACTGTATGTGGGACGCCATCCACTAGTGTGATGTGGACACAAGTTACTCGGCCTGGATATACATATCCCACCACCACCACCAGCACAGTAGACTACTTTGATATGTATGTGATTAGACAGTTATTCACTTGTTAGGACTGAGATGGTATCCATGCAGCACACTGGGCCAGTGGAAGCCACAACCCACACTGCTGACCCCTTTGCAAATGCTTACCATGGACATCCCACAGATTGCATGGAACTTGCACACACATTTCTAACCCAGACCCTATGCACAAAGGTTAGGCATCCTGTCCGGTGGACCCCAGACAGAGGCAGATTGTATAACAATAGCAGGAGGCTATTGCAGGACAGAGCAGATTCACATTAAGGGAAGGCATCTGTGGTCAGCACTGGTACTATGCTATGGTCTCTCATAACAACGGCCATGGCCTACTCTGGGAGGGAAATGGCCACAAACACTATGGATAACCACAAGGCCTTCTTCAGTTATGTTACACATATGGACCAAATGCCTCAGATATGCTCTGCGTTAATACACACCTACTTAACATTCACCAAACACACAGATATTGGCAACATTCTTGCAGACAGGTTCGGTGCACGTATCCCCCCTCCTTCTCCCGCACCAGTTGAAGTACTTATCACAGCTGTATGTAACCTCCCTATCATCTCACATGTCCAGGTGAGGGCCACCCTCAGCAAAGCAGAACACACAGCATCACTGTGACCTGATGGTATCCCTGGATGTGTGCTACATGCACTCCAAGAGGACATACAACCACATATAAGACTGATAATTAATCTTGGCCGCATTACAGGATATGTACCTGGACACTGGCATACAGCAACAGTGGTCCCACACCACTAAGGAGGCACCTCTACTGACCCTGGGAACTACCACATCATATGCATAACCGCCAGGTCTGCTAAGCTATGGAATTATTCAGTATGGGATGCATATGCAGTGATATCGGGTACCTGCAGATACTTGTTCCCAGCCAGTTTGCCTTTGTGATGGGCTGATCCTGCCTTTTGAACCTGGCTGACCTTTCAAAACAGTCACTACAGCCATTGCTGAGGGCAACGCACAGACAACTGCTGCCAGGATCATGGACTAACACTGATTGACATGTAATGTATAGTCATCCCCTTTTGGTGGAACTAAGTACACACAACATATCACATGGACATACCTATAGATACAGACCTATGACACATTTGGAGGGTTCACAGTATGCAGACTATTAACCTGCTACTTTGCATTACCTGTGTTTGTCGCAGCTGGTTGCATTACCACTGCTTCTGCTTCCTGCTGCTACTGTCACTGCTGACAGCTTAGAGTCACAGTGTGTAGCGTGTGTTTTTTTTTTTTTTCTCTCTGTCTCGGTCTGTCTCTCTCCCTCTGTCTGCTTCCAGACAGTGCAATGAATGTATTGCATGTGTGGAGTGTTACTACATGATGCTTTTGTAGGTATCTGCATAGGTCCATGTGATGGCCTCTGCACCAATTGTAAGCCAGCATTTGCTAATTGCATGCAGCCAGTTGTGTACTGATTGCAGTTCTCACTGTGATTTCAGGACAGTGCTATAAAAGGGTATGTGAGATAGGCGTTACCCTTTCAGATTGTAAGGGCGGGGACCATGCTGGTATGCTGCGGACACTGTTCTGTGAGTGTAAAGGTTAGTATCTCTCTCATGATTCAGGCTGTGTTGTAGATTCACATTTCTCCATTCCTCTCTCCTGTTCCCTGTAGTAAGTGTGTATGCACACTGACACCTACAACTATCTATATATATATATATATATATATATATATATATATATATATATATATGTAAATATACATACATTTATATATGTACATTAACTGACATTATTACCTACAAGCTACCAACTAGCATGGCTGTTTCTGTTCACACACTACTATTATGGGAATCCAGTAGTTTTGACAGTAATTCTAAATGACATGGTTTGTGTACTACACATCCTATATTCCCTTTACATTCATCCCTACTATTACATGTTATATTTATTTTAGCACAATGTTCTTGTATAAGAGTCATGGCTTAGTGGTAGGTCATACAGACTACTGTTTCCAAGGTCCTGGGTTCGGGACTCACAGTGGGATTTTATTTTGCTTTTGAACTGACTACAGGACCTGTCAATCAAAGTGACTAAGGCACTTTTAAGCAGTTGTAACTGGGTTAGTGCTGGTTTGCGCGGAGCTCACGCATGCACACTGGCGTTTAGCTCCGCGCACACCCGCTTACAACCGCTTAACAGTGCTTACTCTGGCGCACACCCGCGCTATTTTCTTTGAAAGAAATGAAAATGGGGAGACAGGAAAGTGGTGAAAAAGGGGTCACAAAGAGGGTAAGACAGTAGGGAAACAAGCTTGGGTTATGCAGGAGGGATGTAGGTAAGGCCCATAGCTGCCCATTTCTTCATCAGCAACAGCTGTGCATATGTATGTAATTTGGTGTGACATTTGAAACCTTCCACCCCTGAGAGCGGTGTCAGGACAACAATAATACTTGTTGTACAGCCAATTGTAATTGATAGTTTCCATGTCCAGTAGACATGTGTGCGGAATGGGCAGCTATGTATGGGGCGTAATTTTTTTGTGGGTACAGAGTGCCCTTTTTTTTTTTTTTTTTTCAGGTGAGAGTGGTATGTCAGGTGAAGGAAGTCGGTATAGCTGAGGAGGTAGGTTGGGTAGGTAAACAGACAAGACAAACAAGACACATACAGGGGCAGTGTATGACACGTGTGGGGGGATTACACAATTGACGGGGATGGAGGTTTGGATATCCAGAGCCCATGAGCCCACAGATGGCAACAGTGGAACTGATATCCCCACCCATAGGCAGTTGCCACTGTTCCTTCACTGCCCAGGATGAGGCTGTGCTGGGGGCTGTGTAGGCCGGGCAACAGGCATGCCCGTAAGTTGTGCCACCTGTGCCTCAAGCTGGTGTAGGGGCTCGAGAACAGAGTCCCGGATCTCCCTACGCACCACAGTCCAGATGCTACGGAGGGTGAGTGCTGGTTCTCCTCCAGCCACACTTGCAGAGGGGGGATGAGCCCCATCCCCTGCAGCGCTTCCACCTGCAGGTGGCACAGGGCCACCGGAGGAGGGTCCAGACTGGGCACTAGTGCCATGTGCACTCGCCAGCTGAGGTGGGAGAGGTGGGTCCGCTGGAACCCGCCTTCCCTGTCGTCCTATGTTTTGCATTATGTCATGACAGTTTGGGTTAGTGACATATAATACCATTCACAATTAGTTGTAACAGCATGCATTAGTATTCCCATTAACCAAACACCCAGATATTCACACCATTGAACAGCAAGCATAACACATGCATAATTTGAACAGCAATACACAGTCCAACAACATGCAGGGTTGATTGATGGCAACAGGCCATCAGGTTTGGATGTATGAACAGGGCAGATGCATCAACGGACATGCAAATATATATGACCCAACAGGACAAATGTCCAGGGGTGTTAATTGTGATTGCACATACAATTTTCACGTGGAATGGGTTATATGTGGTTATAGGGTGGGGTGAAGAAAATAATATTAACACCTTCGAATACCAATACATATGTTGTACATTTCTAATAGCTGCACATATATACACACTACTGTTCTAACTACAGTTTCCTATATGATAACTACTTCAACTTGGTGATAGGACTGTTACTGCTACATCAATATACATTTTATTGTTCTTCATACACATTCATATCTAGCTTTGTTCAGCTACATCATCCTGCTACATTTGCTTTATATAGCTATAGACAAGTGTGGATGTTTGGTATATCAGACAATCATACTATCTGCATATTGCAGACTGAGAGCAACATATCCAGATTTTGGGATACACATTCCAGATGCAGCAACACTTTGAACAGATTTCGCTGTTTGGTTTTGATTCTCACATGCATTTCATTCTGTACTGACTGCAGTATACTTTATTCAGGGTTATTACTACTGTATTGCTGGATTCATGACACTTTCTCACACTCTCTCACTTGTTTTCATTTTACTATTCAGGATGGTACTTACTTCTAGGCTTTATTGACATGTTTTACCTGTAGTTATTACAATCCTTTCCAGCAGTCTCACTTCTGTCATGTTTCAGTATTTCAACAGGGATATATTTCACACATGTGATTTCATCATCTTCTGCAGCTGTACTTTTCAGCCTGCTGCAGGTTGTGTACTATTTTCTTACAGGTGGGGCATCTTTATTTCAGAATTTATGTCAGACATTTTCATTTTTCTGTTTGGATTACAGACTGCAACACACTTTTGTAATCAAGCAATACTTGCAAACACTTTCACACTGTTACTTGCACATTTTATTACTTAGTGACTACACTGCACTCTTTTGCTGACTGTCATACTTTTATATTTCTTTACAGTTACTGGTAGTGGATTACTGACCTGCCTGGTGGCGCAACCGCACCAGCCTATCGCCATAGGCTCTGCGGTTCACAGAACGGACACCTGCAGCTGTAATATAAATGAAGTAATATTGGAATACACATCTCCATAATATCAGCTAGTTTAATTTCTTACATACATAATTAAATGTAACTTACTCAGTAGTGGGGCGTTGGGCATTTGCCAGGCCTCCTGGATCCAAAGGTTCAATTGGTCCTGCTTGCATCTCTTCAGGTCCGCATGGTGGTGACGGACCTGCTCACCAGTCCTTGGAATCCCTGTGGCACTGGTGAGATCATGAGCCAACCGGTCCCACGCCTCAGCCCTATATGCTCCCCACAGGACCTGGCCCTGCATGAGTTGGGCCTCATGATTGTGGACTAGGAGCCAGACCATGTACCTGGACTCCTCAATGCTCGAAAGCAACTACCCTCACCTACTCCTGTCATTCTGGCTGCAAGTCAGTTCTACAATCGTTTATGCTGTGTATTCCCGCCTATGGGGCTTATATAGTCCGTTTTCCCGCACATATCTGTGATTGGCCATTTTGGAATTGTATCAACTTCACTAAACCTGCATTGTCATGCTCCAGTTTGTATTCATTCCTATATATTTGCTATTATTGCATTTCTAGGTACTGCTGTCATGGCTTAGTGGTTCAGTACCTTGACTATGGTGTATAGTATCCTGGGTTCGAACCTGGCCACTACTTTTTATTTTTTATGACTGTCTAGACAAGCTGAGGGGTGTGTCTGTGTAAAGGCAGTTTTGATACGGCTTGCTCAACGTTGCCCGTTGGTTAGCTTGTTTGCGCGGTGCGCAGCTCCGCGCAAACGGGGTACGCTGGTTTAAGCCTCATTTGGCTGTCAGCACGCATATTGCACTCAGCTCAGCTAGGGGCACATAGATTCAGTGTGTTAAACCACTGCTCAGCTATGGGCACTCATTTTGCACCAGTTAAACCACTGCTCACCTACGGGCAGATGCACTCGCCCTGTTAAACTGTAGCTCAGCTATGGGCACATCTGGCATTTTTTATTGTTTTGTTACCTCACATTTCTTCAATATAAATGGGCTATTTCATTACATTTTACATAAAATGTGATTTTATGTGTACATATTTGTCAGGGACTTGTTTCGTGCTTATTTTGCTAAAAATAAAAATTGGTGTTGTGGGGGCTCGAACCATGAATGCCTGCTCTTCAGCCAACATCTCTACTGCTACGCTATTGTTTCTTGGCTTACTTTGCATATTTAGTTCTTATATGCTTTCCCACTGACTGCTAACTGTGGCTGCGCTACGGGCACGCAAAGAGCGCACTCACGGTTAAACATCTTTACAATTTAAAAAAAAATTATGAGATGTTCATTTGTACATTTTATGTTCGTAGTCTGTGGGGTCATGTGTTGTGTTGTGTTTATTCACATTTCCATGGACTCTGTCGTGGGTGTTTACTTTGGGCACTTTTCCTCTTCTGGGGGCGTGTCCGCTTACAGGGCTCGGCCTACGGACACGCCCCCTACTGTCTTACACGGACCGTGTTAGCCTTAGGTGTGATTCAGCATGCTCTCATGAATATGCAGAGCATGCTGATATCACTTTGTTTAACTGCAGCCTCCATGTATGAATTATAACTCTTACACGGAGGCTTCGTGAATCCTGCCCATTATCTTTGCACAGAAGAATTTTTATAGATATGTTATTTAAATGGTGAAAGCATTCATGTAAATAATGTATATATTTTGTTATAATGTTGATAGAAGTTGTTTGGAAATTATCTCTGTATTTTTCTGTTAAGAGTTTGTATGAACAAGAGAAAAATAATAAAGAATTATTATTGAAAAACAAATGTACAGTAAAACAAATCAAAAGTATGGTTGCTGAAAGTTTTAGAGTGGCCACATATTCAAAGCATGTAACTCACTGTGCATTTTAAATTCAGGCTTGTATTTCAGTTTATTGCAAAATGGAGTCACAGAATATTGAGAGAACCACAGACTCCCTTACTAGATGAACAGTGTCTTTCTAAATACTTGAAAAAAATGATTACAGTGGTATTCATTTAGATGCAGTATATTTCTTATAAATGAAAGACCTGGCATTAAAAATGCACATATTGCATTTCAAGAGTAGTAATTATCATCCCAGGCACCAATGAACAATCTAAAGTAATGCTTCTAGAGCACACACACACACACACACACACACACACACACACACACACACACACACACACACACACACACACACACGCACTCACGCACACACACACACACACACACACACACACACACACACTCACGCACACACGCACACACGCACACACAGACACACACACACACTCAGATGTGCTGATATTTCAAGCATCTGGAAGATGTTTTATTTTGTTGGAAGCTAAAGCAACATGGGATATTCATTACTGACTGATAGTGTTTCCTTTCCTCAATGTTGCCTATGATACCATCAATGTTGCTGATATTTCCTGTTGATTTACAGATCTCTGAAATCAACACTGAAATGTGATTTACTAATATTTCCTACTATGTTTAGTACCTTCAATACTCATATGTTTTTAGATGATGCGTGTTAGCAAAACATGGCATTTCAAGTTACTACTGTATGCTGATTTATGACACAATATTTCAGATGGAGAAAGACTGGAGCTCATGAAGAACACCTGAATTAGATATAACTGGCCTGTTATTAGTCTGCACATGATCCTTAAGAAGGCATATAAAACAGAATCTGCTTTTACTAGAGTGGGTATCTGTGGTATAAATAGTAGACTGTTTAATTTTATTTGCCTTCTTATAGGTTTGTTGATAATATACGCCATGTGGTTATCATTTTATTTTCCCTTCCTAGGACAACTCAAGAACTTTGAAGTTAATCAAAAAAAGTGAGATCATCCATCAAACTCAATACCCATGTTACAGCATTTTGAAATTGCCTGTAAATAGTTTTCCCTCTAATAATCTACTTAATAAGGAATTATCTGTTTACAGTAAAGCTTTGATATGCATATAACTGTTAATTTTAATTTTTTTTATTTGTCTTTATTTTCCAGGAAAGTCAAACTAGGATAAAACCTTTTTTCAGTGGATGCCTGGAGAGAAAAACTCAATATTTAATACCAATTCTAACATAAACATAAACTACAGTTACATGATGTTAGAAGAAATACAAAATATAGGTAGGCATACATATGTGAGAGAAAAATAAACGTTATAATAGCTTACATAAACATACAGTAATTTAGAAACAGAACATATACGTGGCTGACATAGGTATATACAATCCCTGGGATTCATGAAGCTCGGCGCAAGGACAGCGTTAGCCTTGTGTCGACCGTGCGGAGTAGAGATGGCACAGCAGCACCACATGCATATTAATGAAGGCATGCTGCCGCAACATCCACATGCATAGGGAATGTGTGCGAGTGCACGGGGCATGTCTAAGCACTGCACAGAGGCATGAACATGTCGGCTGCAGACACGCAACCTAAAATGCTGATTAGTACAGCCTGCCTATAATAGTAATCACTCCTGTCAGTGTATGTGGATACTGAAATGTATGCAAAGCATACAAGACAGCTTCGTGAACACCCAAAATAAAAAGTAAACACAAAGGCACGTAGCTGAATACTGAGCCCCCATCCCTCGAACAAATAACATTTAAAACCCCGTGACCGTATTCCATTGTAGTGTTGATTGTTATACCAAGTGGAAGTGAAACGTAGCGTGTTAGCTCGCTACTGCCCTTTGCTAAGCCTAGCCCAATGGTTAGGGTTACCACCTGTCCCACTTTGTGAGGGACAGTCCCTCTCTGGGCAGTTGCGTCCTTACCAAAAATATTACAAATGGTAAATGTCCTGCAATTGTAGGACATAATTATGTCCCATATTTTATGTAATAGTTCCATAAAATAGTTATTTCTGTATCTAAAATACCTAAATGTTACAAGAAACAGAATAAGCAACTAAACTGCTACAAGAATAAGCTTTCATTTAGGCATAAAACTAAAGTACTATCCTTTATACTGACCGTGGTATGTGTCGGCCTATAAAATCTGATGTGTGTCCTGAAGATGTCGCACTTTGGCCAATTGAAAAGGTGGCAACGCTACCAATGGTCAGAGCATTCGCTCAATAACTGCCCATTTGCTTTCCAAGTCGTCCTTGTCTGGATGGCCCAAAGATGAATGGGTATTACCTGGGTCTACCTACCATGTCATGAAAGATAAGTATTTGCGTGTACCTATGTGCATGAAGTATAGCATGTGGAAGATCAAATATGCTAGGATTGTCCTCACAACCATATTGGTACCAGAGATATGCAGAGTATGCAATGTGTTCTGTTGTCTGTGTCATGAGCCATCAATCAGAAAAGGGATGGATGGTGTGTGCGGAATATGGGGGAGGGTGACAGGTAATGTAATAATTCACCAAGGGGAGACTGGGTCGGATGTACAATAGGTGAACTGGAGGTGTATGAGGGAGCAGTGGGTGAATCAGAAAGGAAACCAAAGAACATACATTCACATCTGCAATACACCCTGACAGGCCATACTGCAGAATACAATCCCACAAACATATGAACATTAAAATTTGCGATACACGTGTACAGAAACGTTACCGGCTCACACCCAAATAATGGCCTGGCCTGAACTGGGCCATCCAACCTCAACACACCTGGATACATAATTGAATATCCATCATCCCCTCCACAGTACACCACCCCCTCCCCTTGCTGAACGTCCACCAAAACCACCTATACTTGGGCTACTAGCTTGGCACAGCCATATCTGCACTTAGTGCCCCCTACCCATATCTAGTAGACAGTCTCACCCTAGGCAGTCTCAGGCTTGCAAACTAGGTATCCCTTGCATGTATAACCCTCCCTCATTTTTGTAAAGCCAAAAGAATGGGAGTTATTGGTGTCCAAAATTTTTGGCCATCCCTCATGGGATAAGTGTCTGTTCTAAAGATTAGACTTGGTGGCACGACACGATGTCCAGCCCCGTAGACAACCAGACACAAGTTGCATTAACAGTAGTTGTCCACAACTCTGCTCAGCCTCCCGCCGGTCCTGCAGAACCTATGACCCAGGATTAAACACCTGACTGTGATGCATGTCTCCCCACGTGCATTATCGGGACTTTAAACCATTCACATGTTCCCATGAAGCTTCCCCATAGCCATCTCCCAAATAGTACATGTCCACAAATTGTATATCCCGTCCGGGTTCCTCATCATAATGATGCACACAACCCCCGTATAAAATGGTACAGGTACCTCCCGTATGCGGTTGTTCATATACATAGCCATGTATAACTCCAGATATGTAGTCATATATCTATAAATGTACATACTTATATTCGCATAGCCACACATCACACATATATGCATATAAGTAGTTGTCAAGTATGTGTCCATTTCATAAATATGTATACTTGCAAATGTATACATATGCCTCTCAGAAACATATGAATAGTAACATGTACTATACATATGTACACCACCCGATTGTCACATGTGTTGCCAGTACTGTGGAATGGCTGTAGTAGTCATATATCCTAATTACCATCCATACAGAATGTATCACGGATGGTTTAGTGGTAAAACCAGTGACTATGGTGTTCCTGTTCCCGGGTCCAAGCCATGCAAGGGCTAATTTTATATGATGGCCACAATAATGGTAGTCGGATGTAGGGTGATTAAGGTGCTTTAAAGCAGATGTAAGTGGGTATGCGCAACGGTAAGTGGCAGTCATTCAACAGTATGGGAAATGTAAATAAGCATGTAGGTATAATTAATATATATATATATATATATATATATATATATATATATATATATATATATATATATATATCAATGAAGAATGAACATGGTCACAGTAAAGCAGTCATAACGAATGTGAAGGGAAACAGCAGCGGACCCCCGCCGTAATATTTAGTACTGTAATATCAAGTTGCCCAGAGGTGAGCAAACCTCCTGCATCTCCAATCACAGGTAGGATGCTAAAAGTGGAATTATCTATGTCCACATGCTAAGTCTGACTTTCAAACAAGTACATGGCAGTCCCAGTCAACAATAAGATGAGCTGAAAACCAGAAGACTAATTGAACACCCTGCCCATTATATGAACATATGTCCCAGGACTATAAGCTTGGGATGTCTGAATATACTTGGAGTGAGCCAACATACAGGACGTGTCTAGAGCACTTGGAAATGGCGCATGTGTAGTAGTGCGATTTTCCCAACAGGAAAATGGATGCCTGCTGTGTTAGTGAAGTGTTGATGCGTGTGTTCGGGTAACTATGAACCATGGGTACACATATAAATGAAGCCGAACACCAATAGTGTAGGGGTTAGAGCATCTGC